>NC_045454.1:206799-219371 GCF_002776525.5 Piliocolobus tephrosceles | reverse complement strand
GAACATGCAGCTCCGAATACTGGGGTTCCCACCAGCCTGGGAGCCCTGGGAGGGCAGGGCTCAGGGCTGACTCATCTGTGTGCCCAGCTTCTGCCAGCACAGGGCCTGGCCCTCAGGAGACCTCACAGGATGTGGCTGAAAGGACCTGAATGCACCCCCAGCTGGGGCCACATTCCTGTCCCAACACGCCAGTGCCCCACCCTCTGCCTCGGTTGCCCAGGAGACCCAGCTGTCTCCTTCCTGTCCTGCTGAGCTGAGGCCACCGGGAGACAGATTTACACAAGTCCACATGGGGGTGAGGGGCTTTGGAGGCTCAAACGACTGTGGGTGCTGGGTTTGGGGAGCGCAGCCCAGCCAGGGGGATCAGGGGAGGCTTCTGGGGTGAGAGGCCAATGAGCTGAGTGTAAGCTTCATTCCTGGAGGCTTCCCGGGACCCGTCCTGGTTTCCCCACTGACCTCCACCCAGTGCCTTCCCATCTGTGAGTCTTTTTGTCCATCTGGAAAATAATTCCCCCTCCTTCCTTCCATGGTTTGTTTTCAGGGACCAGGGAGGTCAGGGGAGCACAGCGCTTAGCACTGAGCCCGGCGCGGTGCTGATGTCACCTTCGCGTGACATCCAGAGGCACGGCCGAAAGCACACACGCTGGTCCCTGTGTCTCCAACGCCCAGCGCGCCAGTCGTTCTGGGGTTGGGGGTGCTGCTTACCCGCCTAACTTGTAGTTGCCGACCCCTCCCACCCAGGCCCGGATGAAGGTTGGGTCCGCCAGGAGGGAGACCGGGGTCACGGAGCCTCCAGGGAAGTAGGCGCCCACTGGGCAGAGAATGACGAACAGGAGCGCGCTCGTGGGCTGGGCGACACCCAGCGAGGGCTGCGAAGGGCAGAGGGGCAGTGTCAGGAGTCCAGGTCCCCAGTCCCTTCCCCTCCCTTGACCCAGGCCTCCAGGACCTCACCCCTGCCCTGCAGAATCCCACCGCGCAGCCCAGTTCCCCAGCCCTGGAGTTGGACCCACCTCGTTCCCAATGAACACAGGCCGCACATAGAGGCTGGTGCCGGCGGCATCGGGGACCCAGGCCTTGTCCACCTCGATGAGCCGGCGGATGCACTCCAGCAACTCCAGCTTGTCGAAACTCTGGGCGGGATTCTGAATGAGTCAAGGGGCCTTGCTGTCCCGGCCCCAGCCCTCCTCCCCATCCCGGCGGGCCAGGACCCCTCACCGGCAGGCACAGGCGCAGGGCTGAGCGCAGCATCCGGTCCATGTTGAGCCAGGGACGGAAGAGGCGCACCTGCTGGTCTTTGCCTTTGAACGCCTTCATGCCCTCAAACAGCTGCGGGGACACGCGGGCGGGAGGCTCGGAGACTTCTCCAGACAGTCATGAGAGACAGTGAGAGACACCAAGACAGAGAGACAGATACACAAAGACACAGACAACTGAAAGCTGGAGGCCAAGAGGAGAGCGTCGGGGAGATTTAGCAGCTGGGTCACAGAAATGAGAAAAAAAGAGAGACAGATATAGACAGAGAGACAAACAGGTGGAGACACACGGAGACTCAAGAAAGCAAAGGACACGACTCGGCTCAGTGGCTCATGCCTGTAATCCCAGCACTTTGGGAGGCCGAGGCAAGAGGATCACTTGAGTGCAGGAGTTTGTGACCAGCCCAGGCATTAGAGCAAGACCCCATCTCCACAAAAAGTATGAAAATCAGCCAGGTGCGGGTACTTGGAAGGTGGTGAGAGGATCACTTGAGCCTGGGGGTTCGAGACTGCAGTGAGCCGTGATCGTGCCACTGCACTCCAGTCTGGGACCTAGTTTTTTTCTGGAGACTCTGTCCCTGATCACTACCCCATGGTTCCAGGCTTGCTTGTTCAGCGTCTGCTCTACTGCACAGTGGAAGAGCCTTAGGGCAGAGATTGCTCTTGACACTTTACCAGACAGCCTCTCCTGCAGTGCCCTGCACCAGGGTAGGTAGTGCTTGCCACAGAGTGGGTTTTTTTTTGTTTGTGTGGTTTTTGTTTTTGTTTGTTTGTTTGTTTTTTTTTTTGGAGACAGTGTCTCACTCTGTCGCCCAGGGTGGAGTGCAGTGGCCTGATCTCGGCTCATTGCAAGCTCCGCCTCCCAGATCCAAGTGATTCTCATGCCTCGGCCTCCTGGGTAGCTAGGATTACAGGCACTCGCCACCACACCCAGCTAATTTTTGTATTTTTAGTTGATCCACCCGCCTCGGCCTCCCAAAGTGCTAGGATTACAGGTGTGAGCCACTGCGCCCAGCCAGACATTTTTTGCTTTTTTTTTTTTCCCATAGTGGGTTTTTGATGAATGAATAGATAAATGGATGAAGAATGGAAGACAAGCAAAACTAGCTATGATATTTTGGGGGGATAAAAACCACCACCATAAAAATGAGGGGCAAGAGGGGGCAGGGAGTAGCCCTATCAGGTAGTAAAACAGATTATAAATCTACAATACTTAAAACAGAGTGACACTGCTATATGAGTAAACAGACTGAACAATGGAATAGATAACCAAATATTCACCTAAAGAAAAACTACATTCAATCTCGATTTCACACCTCACACCAGAAGAAATTCCAGATGCATTAAAAGTCTAAAACCATAAAAGCTGTAGAAGGAAACAAAAAGTAACTGTTTTATATCTTGGATTGGGAATTTTATTTTTTATTTTATTTGAGATGGAGTCTCACTCTGTTGCCCAGGCTGAAGTACAGTGGCTCTATCTTGGCTCAGCGATTCTCTTGCCTCAGCCTCCCGAGTAGCTGGGATTACAAGTGCCTACAACCATGCCTGGCTAATTGTGTTTTTGGTAGAGACGGGGTTTCGCCATGTTGGCCAGGCTGGTCTTGAACTCCTGACCTCAGGTGATCCTGCCTTGGCCTCCCAAAGTGCTGGGATTACAGGCATGAGCCACCGCAACTGGCCATGTTTTTTTTTTTTTTTTTTTTTCCAATTTCTTGTACACATGGGGCCTCACTATGTTGGTCAGGCTGGTCTTGAACTCCTGAGCTCAAGCAATTGCCCTGCCTCTTCTTCCCAGCCCCAGTTGAATTTTTAAAAACCTAACCTGATAGAAAAATCAGCCTAGCAAATGGACAGTTCACACAAAAGGAAATACAGGTGGCCCTTAAGCTCGTGAGAAGATAGTCAATTTCATTCAGCGTTAGGGAGAAAAATGCAAATTAAAATTACTTTGAGATACCTTTAAAACCATATGGGAGATTGGAAAAGATCTAAAACTTGGACAAGGGTTGTCCAAGGTGTGGAAACAAGCTCTGCTGGTGGGTGTGGAAACTGACACGCCCTGTAGATGTAGATGTGGATATGGTAATAGCTATCAAGATTACAAGCTTACATATTCTTTGACCTATAGTTCCCGAAATTGAGCAGAGAGATACACTTGTACTTAAAGCGGTGACTAAAGAAGTGACATGTGTACGGGATTCCTTCTTTTTTCTTTGAAATGGAATCTCGCTCTGCCACCCAGGCTGGAGTGCAGTGGCGCAATCTCGGCTCACTGCAACCTCTGCCTCCTGGGTTCAAGCAATTCTCCTGCCTCTGCCTCAGCCTCCCGAGTACCAGGGATTACAGGCACCCACCACCACACCCAGCTAATTTTTGTATATTAGTAGAGATGAGGTTTCACCATGTTGGCAAAGCTGGTCTTAAACTCCTGATCTCAGGTGATCCATCCCCCTCGGCCTCCCAAAGTGCTGGGATTACACAGGAACCACCACCCCGGCCTTGTACTAGATTCTTTATTGCAACATTGTTTATAATAGACAGAAAACAACCTCAGTGTCCAACAATAGGGGATTGCCTAATGAGGTGCATTGTTAGGATGACACAGCATGAGGCCACAAGAAAAAGCTCTTTAAGCTTTAAGGTATAGAGAAGAATTTCCAGGCCCAGTATGATGGCTCATACCTGTAACCCCAGCACTGGGAGGCTGAGGTGGGAGAATTGCTTGAAGCCAGGAGTTCGAGACTAGCCTGGGCAACAAAGTGAGATGCTGTCTCTGCACAAGATTTAAAAATTAACTGGGCAAGGTGGTGTGTGCCTGTAGTCCTAGCCACTTGGGAGGCTGAGGCAGGAGGATCACTTGAGCCTAGGAGGCGGAGGTTGCAGTGAGTTGTCACCATGCCACTGCATTCCAGCCTGGGCAACAGAGCAAGACACCATCTCAAAAACAAAACAAAACCCAGGTAAACAGAGGCCAGATAAAGTGGCTCATGCCTGTAATCCCAGGACTTTGGGAGGCTGAAGCAGGAGGATCACTTGAGCCTAGAAATCTGAGATCACCCTGGGCAACATAACAAGACCCATCTCTAAAAAAAATTAAAAATAAAAATAAAAATAAAATTAGCCGGGCGGGCATGGTAGTGCACACCTGTGGTCCCAGCTACTCGGAAGGCTGATGCAGGTGGATCGCTGGAGCCTGGGAGGTCAAGGCTGCAGTGAGCCAAGATCATGCCACTGCACTCCAGCCTGGGCTACAGAGCAAGACCCTGTCTCAAAAAAAGTCATGACAACAACAAAAATGCAGGTGGCCAGGCTTGGTGGCTCAAGCCTGTAATCCTAGTACCTTGGGAGGCCAAAGCGGGTGGATCACTTGAGCTCAGGAGTTCAAGACCAGCCTGGGCAAAATGGTGAAATCCCATCTCTATTATTTAAAAATAATAAATACAGGTAGACAAAGACAGAAAGCAGACTAATGGTTGTCAGGGGCTGGGGTGAGGGACAGTGGATACCGATTAATGGGTATGGGGGATTAAAGAGTTTTGAACCTATATGGTGGTGATGGTTGTATAACATTGCCTGCCTTGGGGCCGGGCGCGGTGGCTCAAGCCTGTAATCCCAGCACTTTGGGAGGCCGAGACGGGCGGATCACGAGGTCAGGAGATCGAGACCATCCTGACTAACACGGTGAAACCTTGTCTCTACTAAAAATACAAAAACTAGCCGGGCGAGGTGGCGGGCGCCTGTAGTCCCAGCTACTGGGGGGGCCGAGGCAGGAGAATGGCGTAAATCCAGGAGGCGGAGCTTGCAGTGAGCTGAGCTCCGGCCACTGCACTCCAGCCCGGGACAGAGCGAGACTCCGCCTCAAAAAAAAAACAAAAACAAAAACAAACAAACAAACAAACAAAAAAACATTGCCTGCCACTGAATTATGGGCTTTAAAATGGTTGGAGGCCAGGCGCGGTGGCTCATGCCGGTAATCCCAGCCTTTTGGGAGGATGAGGTGGGTGGATCATCTGAGGTAAGAAGTTTGAGACCAGCCTGGCCAACATGGTGAAACCATGTCTCTACTAAATATACAAAAATTAACCAGGCATAGTGGTGCACGCCTATAATCCCAGCTACTCGGGAGGCTGAGGCAAGAGAATCACTTGAAGCTGGGAGGTGAAGGTTGCAGTGAGCGAGATTGCATCATTGCACTCCAGCCTGGAGGACAGAGTGAGAGACTCTGTCTCTAAATAAATAAATAAATAAATAAATAAATAAGAAAAAACAAAAATAAAAAGTAATACACGTGGTTGGCCTGCAATCCACACATGCTCCGGAGTGAGGGTGACACGGGGATGGCATTGTCCTACTCCCTCAGCCGCCCCCCTCTGCCTTCTGGACCCACGGGGTCACAGCAGCACGTTCTGTCTGCCAGGGCCGCAGGCTTCCTCTGCGCTCACTCAACTGCAGAAAAAGTACTGGGTCCCCAGCCAGAGGACAACTGCTGTGCTGGGCTGAAGGGAGAAGTGTGTGGTGGTCTCTAAGTAACCAGCTTCCTGGAGGCTCAGCAGGCGTAATCCTGCCCATCCCGCTTACGTCCTGGCAGAAGTGTCTGGCTGTGATTGAAGGTGTGTGTGCTCTGTACAGAATCGACTGGTGTTGCATAGATGTCCACAGTGGGAGGGGACAGGGGAAAAAAACAAAACCTTAAAATTCTGGAAAGGAAGGAAGAAAGGAAAAAATGGAGGGAGGGAGGGAAAGGAAAGAAAGGAAAGGAACGGAGTAGAAGTCTTAATGCCACAAAACCATGCCCTGGAGGACCCAAATCAGCCAAATTGCTAACCAGTTACTGGAGCTGCAAGATGCTCATTTAAATCTTGTCTCAACCAGTTTCCTCATGAAGACTTTGCTTTCAGCCACAGCTCTAAGTCCTAAAACCAAATGCCTCCTGGATCTCTCTCCTGGAAACTTTACAGGTCTCTCCGGCTCGCCAGGTACCACAGAGCTGCTCCTCCTCCTGGGTTCCCATGTGGGGACAGGCCCAGGGTCCACCCGGTCACCAGCCCAGCCTCCTCGCCTGTAACTCATGTCCTCCACAAGGCCTGAGAGGGCTCTCACTATACCTAGACGTGGCCCTGCCCCTACCTTCCTCAGAGCCCTCGATGGCTCCCAGCACCCTTGGACAAGACCCCAGCCCCTCGGCTCCTCCATGGCCCTGACATTTGCAGCCTCCTCCACCACGATCCAACACCGCAATTTCCCCCAAATATACCACGCTCTGTTCCCATTTGGGGTTTGGACTGGCTGTCCCCTCTTCTGCCATCCCCCCCAACTGCCCCCTTCCCGCCGTCTCCCCCTAGCTGTCCCCTCTCCTGCCATCCCTTCCCTGGCTGTCCCTCTCCCGCCATCCCTCCCCTGGCTGTCCCCTCTCCTGCCATCCCTCTGGCTGTCCCTCTCCTGCCATCACCCCCGACTGTGCCCTCCCCCACCATCCCCCCCCATCCCCTCTCCGGCCATCATCCCAGCTGTCCCTCTCCTGCCACGCCCCCTGGCTGTCCCCTCTCCCACCATTCCCCCGGCTCTCCCCTCTCCTACCATCACCCCGGCTGTCACCTCTCCCGCCATCCCCCTCAAGCTCCCCTTTATGCCAGAAGAAGCCATGCTTTCCTTCAAGTGAGGCAGGGTCTCTACTGGCCTCCCCAGGGCCTCCATCAGAGCACAGATCATACTGAGTTATGCCCACAGCATGGGGTTTTCCAAGTGAAGGAATGGGGTCTGCTCATCTCGGGGAACCCAGCATCACCGAGCATGGGCCTGGAGAATGGAAGGCCTCAGAAAACGAATGATGAATGCACAGAAAGGAGAAACACACAACAAACAAACCAAGGGAGGTGCACCTGACAAGAGACACAGCAAGGAGATGCAGACAGGGATGGGGAGAGAGGCCGGCCACCATGCCACCTGCAGAGAGTAGTGGAGGCTGGAGGAGGCTGGGTGCAGCGTGAGGTTCTGGAAGGGCTGGATTCGGGGCTGGCCCCAGCCCTTGTCATTCCATTCCACCAGCAGCATGTGGTCGGTGAATGTCTTCCCAAACACCAGGGGCTCGCCGGGGCTGGGCTTCTTATGAGGCTTCTGTGTCATTTCCAGCTGCAGGTCTGCAGCCTGAGGAAAGACAGGGGTGTCCTAGAATCTGGCCACAACCTCCAAGCTGAAAAACTACAACTCCCATGAAGCCCTGGGCCTCAGACCCACAGAGAAGAAGGACCCGTCACCCTGGAGTATTCTGGGACATGCAGTGTCATCCCTTTTCCACGGCCCAATGGCAGGGCTATTAGGTTACCCACTGCCATCTCTGGGCTGTGGACCTTTTGGAGATGCCCAAAACCAGCTGCCAGCCCCCTCCTCTCTCAGAGCCAAGCATCGAGTTCCCTCCTTTCACCTTGAAATTGGAGAAGGCATATCTTCTGGGACCACACAGAAGCCAAGGGGCAGAGAGAAGCTTTCGTGCCCAGATCTGGGTAGAGAAAGAAGTGAGAGAGAGGGTGAATGGGGCGCAGCAGGGGCCCTGGTAGCCCGCTCGCCACCTCCTGCACTTGGAGGTCCTGCTGGCCTGCCTGTTCTGTCCCAGTCTCAGTCCATTCTAGACAGGGGCAGGTGGTCCTGAAGGAGGCCAAGTCCTCTCCCTGCCTTGACGAGGGCTCCCTAGAAAGAGCTGAGTCAAGGCCGGGTGCGGTGGCTCACACCTGTAATCCCAGCACTTTGGGAGGCCGAGGCGGGCAGATCACGAGGTCAGGAGATCGAGACCATCCTGGCTAACACAGTAAAACCTCGTCTCTACTAAAAATACAAAAAAATTAGCCAGGCGTGGTGGCAGGCGCCTGTAGTCCCAGCTACTCAGGAGACTGAGGCCAGAGAATGGCGTGAACCCAGGAGGCGGAGCTTGCAGTGAGCCGACAGCACACCACTGCACTACAGCCTGGGTGACAGAGCAAGACTCTGTCCCCCCCAAAAAAAAAAAAAAAAGAGCTGAGTCAGCTCCGGCCCCCTCCTCGATGCTGGGGCAAAGTCAAACGCAAGCGCCTCCCACCCCAGAGACCTTTGGTCCCAGCCTGGAGATCAGCTCAGACAAGACGACGACCAGGGAAGGCACACAGGTAAGTGAAGGCCTCCGGGGACCCAAGTGCTGATGGGCCTTAGAAGACCAAGGGACCAACAGGTCCTGCTCCCCCAGGCCCGCCTCCCTTAGACCTAAGTAAGAGTCCAGACTCTAGCTGCCTCTGCCCTCAGACCCGAAGACTGGGCCCCCAGCCCCTCCGCCCTCAGACCCAGGAGTCCAGGGCCCCAGCCCCTCCTCCCTCAGACCCAGGAGTCCAGGCCCCCAGCCCCTCCTCCCTCAGACCCAGGAGTCCAGACCCCCAGCCCCTCCTCCCTCAGACCCAGGAGTCCAGGTGCTGATTCTCTGAAGGTATTCGATCAACTGGGCTCTGATTACCTGAAGCCCAAACCCCACGCCTTGGACAGCACTTTGGCAGTGACTCCAATTCCTTTCAGCCCCGGCCCCTCTCTGGTGACCTCTGAACCACACAATGCCCTTTTCCCCAGCCTTGTGGGGAGGCAGTTGGGGCGTGAGGTTGAGGGAGACAGAGTGGCCTGACCTGTCCTGCCCTGTAAGCTGGGTGAGTTGGCACTGATTCTGGAGGATGGACGTGAATGGCCGTGGTTACTGGTCGCTAGGTGAGTCGCTGGGAGATGGGGCTGCAGCGTGGTCTTGCTGGTGTGGGGCTCCAGGGATTCCGGGGTGATCAGTGTGTGGGGCCCCGGATTGCCTCTGGGTGGCGACATCTGGACTGCTCAGCCTTGCAGCCATGCTTCTGCCCAGAGGGATAGGACACCCACAGTATGAGAGAGACAGACACAGTGACACAGCCAGCCTGTGGGCAGGAGAGTTGCCCTCAGAGCGAAGATGAAAAAGAGAGAATAAGAGAGGGAAGAGGAAGGATGAGAAAAAGAGACACAGAAAGGGGGGCACAAACAAACAAACAAAACAAATAAAACAAACTGACGCCAAGAGATGCCAAAATAGATCTAATCATAGAAAGAGGCCATGCGGGCCGGGCGCAGTGGCTCACGCCCGTAATCCCAGCGCTTTGGGAGGCCGAGACGGGCGGAGCACAAGGTCAGGAGATCAAGACCATCCTGGCTGGCACAGTGAAACCCCATCTCTACTAAAAATACAAAAAATTAGCCGGGTGTAGTGGCGGGCGCCTATAGTCCCAGCTACTCTGGAGGCTGAAGCAGGAGAATGGCGTGAACCTGGGAGGCGGAGCTTGCAGTGAGCAGAGATCACACCACTGCACTCCAGCCTGGGTGACAGAGCAAGGCTCCACCTCAAATAAAAAAAGAAAGAAAGAAAGAGGCCACGTGCAGTGGCTCGCGCCTATAATCCCAGCACTGTGGGAGGCCGAGGTGGGAGGATGGCTTGAGGCCAGGTGTTCAAGAACAGCCTGGGTAACACAGGGAGATCCTGTCTCTACAGAAAATACAAGTTAGCTGGGCGTGGTGGCGGGCGCCTGTAATCCCAGCAACTTGAGAGGCTGAGGCAGGAGAATTGCTTAAACTCGGGAGGCGGAGGTTGCAGTGAGCCGAGATGGTACCACTGCACTCCAGCCTGGGCGATAGAGCAAGACTCTGTCTCAATAAAGGAAAGGGAAAGGAAAAGGGAAAGAAGGCAGCTGGGCTCGGTAGCTCATGCCTGTAATCCCAGCACTTTGGGAGACAGAGGTGGGAGGATTGCTTGAGGCCAGGAGTTCAAGGTCAGCCTGGGCAACATAGCAAGACCCCATCTCTACAAACAATTTAAAAATTAGCCAGGTATGGTGGCACACACCTGTAGTTCCAGTTACTCAGGAGGCTAAGGTGGGAGGATCACTTGAGCCAAGTAGGTCAAGGCTGTGGTGAGCTATGATCACACTGCTACACTCCAACATGGGTGATAGAGTGTCTCTCTAAAAAAACAAAAAAGATCAGCGTGGTGGGTCACGCCTGTAATCTAAGGCAGGTGGCTTGCTTGAGCCCAGCTACTCAGGAGGCTGAGGCATGAGAGTCGCTTGAACCCATGAGACAGAGGTTACAGTGAGCAGAGATCACGCCACTGCCCTCCATCCTGGGCAACAGAGCAAGACTCAGTCAAAAAGAAAAGACAAAGAAATAAAGTAGGTTTGGGGGTGCACAGAGCAGATTTTTATAATGTGACAGAACCTCCATTATATCCCATACAGCCCAGGAGTATGACCATTAAAGACCAGGAGAGACCCCATCATAGCGCAGTCTGCCCTTGTCACAGCCCACACATGACCCCATCATGTCTGGAACTGCCCCCTTTATAGCCCAGGACTCTCCCATCACAGACCAGGGCCATTCTGTGATAGCCCAAGATGCTCCACATCACAAGCCCAGATTGTGCCTGTAACTTATCAGAACTGGTTCCCAGCAGAGCCAAGTACTGTCCCAAACAGCTCAGGAATGTCCCCCTCCAAAGCCCAGCACTTTTCCCCATTATAACCAGCATTGCCTCTGTCAAATACCAGGGCTTATTTCCTATTCACCAGGTCTGAAATTAAAAAAACAAACAAACCAAAAAACCATTGTTGTCCTTTTCAATCCCCAGGACCATCCCTATGTTGCTGTCTAGGCCAGTACCTTCGAGACTGTCCCTACCATGGTCCAGCAGTGTTCCCTCCACACCCCGGGACTGTCCTCATCACAGCTGAGGACTCAGCCCAACTATCTCCATTACAGGATATCTCTGTCTTTATCAGAGCCTAGGAATGTCCCATGAGTTCAGGGCTATCCTATGACACCAGAACTGTGCCATGATGAGACGGTCCACATCAGGCCCAAGTGTACCCGTCAAAGCCCAGTACTGTCCCACCCACAGTCCAGGAGTGTCACCACTAAAGCCCAGATTGCCCACATACCCCAGGCATCCCGGGACTATCCCTATCAGTCACTAAGAGCCGAAGACAGTAAAATTCTAACCTGACATTCATCAGCTAGGATAACAGACTCAAATCAAGTCAGGTGTAAAGTTAACAGAGACAGTCCTCCCAAGGTTACACCACAGCTGTGAAGGCTTGTAACAACCCGGTTCTTTGGCTGTTTCCTTCCTCACTGAGAAAACTTGTTTTCTGAAATCATAGACTCTGGGAAACGCTGCTGCTGTTTGACATCGCACAGTCAGAAGGGATGGTCTCAGCTAGCCTGCAGCATCTATATCACTTTCACCATGAGACGCTGCCTCGATTTCCAATCCAGGTGCAGAGCTTCAGACAGGAGTTTGGGATCACAACAATCCCCATCTCCATTTTTTTCAACTTTCATTCCAAGAAAATAGGACCTTAGGTCCAATTCCCACAGCTGGGACTTGAGGTTCAACTCTGTGCTCACCTGCCCCCGGCCCTCGAGGTCTGGGCCCCTTTATTCCAGCGCCCCCACAAGCTGATGCCCCACCGCACCCCAGGGCTCCACTCCCCAAATCACAACCTCCCCACCCCCACGCCTCCCTCATTACAGGGTGCCCCTCCATGTTTCCCATTTTTTTAAATCTCCCCACCAATTACTTGCCCCACTTCATCCGCGTCTACCCGCTCCCCCTCGCCCCATTAAAACCTGGTGCTCCTTTCCAAGGGGCGCCAGCCTCTTCCGCGCCCCACAGCGGAACCCCAGGGCGGGAGGAGCGGCGCCGAGCCGGACCGGCCGCAGGCCAGTGATCCTCCCGGAAGTGCCCTTCTCCCGAGGGTTCCCCAGACCCCGGCGCGGGGCTGCGAACCCACCTGCCCCAGAGCGGCTGCGGCCATGATCCGTGCGGCGCGTAACTGTGCCCGCCCAGGGCGCGGCCCCGAGGAGAGACGTTCCGGCCACGCCCCGCTCACGCCTCCTCCTGGGGGAAGGCGTCAGCCCAGCGCCCCAAGCCTCCCCAGCTCCAGGGCGCCGGAAGGGAGCCGAACCCTGCTGAGGGGCCCAGGCGCTGGTGTGGAGGCAGGTCTTGGAATACGGTCCCGGCCAGGCGAGGTGGCCCAGGTCTGTAATCTCAGCACCTTGGGAGGCCGAGCGGGCGGATCACCTGAAGTCAGGAGTTAGAGACCAGCCTGGTCCAACATGGTCAAACCCCGTCTCTACTAAAAATACAAAAAATTGGCCCCATCCCTACCAAAAATACAAAAAATTAGCCGGGCGTGGTGGCGCACGCCTGTAATCTCAGGTACTCGGGAAGCTGAGGCAGGATTCTCTTGAATCCAAGAGGCAGAGGTTGCAGTGAGCCGAGATGGCGCCACT
>NC_045454.1:201937-206699 GCF_002776525.5 Piliocolobus tephrosceles | reverse complement strand
AAAAAAAAAAAAAAAAAAAAAAAAAAAAGTCAGGCGCGGTGGCTCACGCCTGTAATCCCAGCATTTTGGGAGGCCGAGGCGGGCGGATCGCCTGAGGTCAAGAGTTCGAGACCAGCCTGCCAACATGGTGAAACCCCGTCCCTACTAAAAATACAAAACTTAGCAGGGCGTGGTGGTAGACACCTGTAATCCCAGCTACTTGGGAGGCTGAGGTAGGAGAATTGCTTGAACCCGGGAGGCCGAGGTTGCGGTGAGCCGAGATCGCGCCATTGCACTCCAGCCTGGGCAACAAGAGCGAAACTCCGTCTCAAAAAGAAAAGAAAAATACGGTCCCCACCCAGGCTGTGTTCCAGCCACACTCAAGCCAGGTACTAACGTGCATGCAACGGTTTTCAAAAAAGCATTTCCTTGGGAACAAAAATGCATTTTCTTGTCGCGGAGCACTGGCAAGCATAAGCAGCCCGAGGTAAAGGAAGGGAAAGGCAAGGAGCAGGACGTTCTGTGTATCACGATCCCTTTGCCAAAGGGAAAAGCACATGGTAAATATCAGCAGTGTGGACACCACGTAAATGCACAGGAACAGGAATGGTGCTTCAGAGAAGGGCTTCTGAAGAGGGCCGCAGGTATGGATAAAGGACAGCCTCATTTTGCGCCTGGATACTGCTCTATTCCAATATTTTTTCCTGTCAACGAAAAAGATGTATGTGTAGGCCAGCTGCAATGCAGTGGCGCCATCTCGGCTCACTGCAACCTCCGCCTCCCGGGTTCAAGCAGTTCTGCCTCAGCCTCCTGAGTAGCTGGGATTACAGGCGCCTGCCACCATGCCCGGCTAATTTTTGTACTTTTAGTAGAGACGGGGGTTTCACCATGTTGGTCATGGCTGGTCTCGAACTCCTGACCTCGTGAGCCACCACGCCTGGCTTGACTCTTTAAAAGGTAAAAACACACACGGTTCACCAGGGCTCCTTCCAGTCCCTTATCATCTGAGAAGCCTGAAAAGTGTCAATCCTGCACTCAAAGGTGAGCCTCAAAGAACAGTCCTCAGCGCAGGGCTTCCTGATTATCCCTCCACGAGTGTCTCCACAGCATCAGGACCCCAGACGCAGAGTTCGCTAATCACTACCCTTCAGGATGCCTCTGACCTCTAGCAATTCAAACCTGCCGCACCGCCCCCTAAATTGTGCTCCTCTGTCACGGTGCCCCCAAAACCTATGGGTTACTGTGGCACCAAAATCAGGTACCCGGCCGGGCGCGCTGGCTCACGCCTGTAATCCCACCACTTTGGGGGCCAAGGCGGGTGGATCACCTGAGGTCAGGAGTTCGAGACCAGCTTGGCCAACATGGTGAAACCCCGTCTCTACTAAAAATACAAAAATTAGCCAGGCGTGGTACCGGGCGCCTGTAATCCCAGCTACTCGGGAGGCTGAGGCAGGAGAATCGCCTGAACCCGGGAAGCAGAGGTTGTAGAGAGCCGACATTGCACCATAGCACTCCAGCCTGGGCGTCAGAGTGAGACTCCGTCACAAATTAAAAAAACAAAAAAAATCGGATCCCTTGGCCATTGTGTCTCAGCAATCCTACCCTGTTACACTCTGTGTCCAAATTCTACCCCCACAGTGCCCCCAAGTCTTGTCCCCGGGTCACTGTCCTGCCACCCCAACAGCCACAGGCCCGAACAGCCAAACCGCGGGACCCTTCCCCCGCAGGGCCTGGCCCTGTTTTTCTGCACTCCACCCCGGTCCTCCTGCCCAACCGCCAGCCCCGAGCTGTAGGGGCGGCGCCCACGGACAGCCAATCAGCGGTTGGCGCACACGCCCCCTCGCCACAGCCAATCCGCAGCAGCCCTGCAGCTCCACCCCTCACCTGCTGGACGCCAGCGCGCCAGGGCCCTGAGCCCCTCCTGGGTCCAGCTGGGGAGTCTGCATACCCCAGTGCCCTGCGGACCCAAAACCCAGGAGTTTCAGGCCCTTCTCCCTCTGATCCAGATGTCTCAACCCCCCACTTTCTCTTCCCTCTGGACTTTTCTTGCCAGCTACCTTCCTATTCCACAGGCACCGAGAGGAAGACTCCTTTTCCCTGAGGGCCAAGAATAAGGAGGAGGGCCTTTTGTGCCTCCCCCTCCATTACCTCCTAATTGCGCTTAATTTACTCTCCCCTGCGGGCCTTTAGCGCGCTGGTGAAGCCAAACCGCTCTACCTTTCCCAGGAGCCCCTGGCGACAGCGACAGGGCTAGCAACATCAGGCACCTGCTTGCTGCAAGGCCTGGCGTTGGGGGGCGGGGGGAGCTGCAGTCCTTCAGGGTAGAGGCAACTTGTGGGTCTGGGGTGCTGGGGCTAAGTGGGCAGAAGGACTCGTCTAAAGGGTGGGAAATAAATATAACAATGTCTTCCTCCTTCTGGCTGCAAATTGCTTTTATGGGAACCTGCAGGGTGACCTGGTACCTTCCTAAGTGGGCTTAGAGTCTAAGGGCTTGGGGGCTGCATCTGATACAGGTTGGAGTTTGGGGTGGGAGAGTCCTAGGAAGGGGGCCCCAAGTAGAAATGAGAGAAATCAGAAGGGAATATCAGGGGCGTCCACGGGGGTGCTCCGACTGGCCTTGCGCCCGTACCCCAGCTCTGCACCCCCTGTCACGAGCAGTTCGATGCCCGTGCAGAAGTTGGCTTCGGAGGCCAGGAACACTGCCGCAGCCCCGACCTCAGCGGGCTGGCCCATGCGGCCCAGTGGCTGGGGAGAAAAGAGGGGGGAAGGAGGTCAAGAGAAGCCCCACTTGATCGCCATGTCCCCCACCCCCAAGCCACCTTCTAGCACCTGGATCTGAACCCCACTCCTACCTGGGCCAGCATGCCCTCCAGGATCGTGGCCCTAGGGTCTGGTGTGAAGGCTGCCAGCTCCTCCCACAGTGGGGTGCAGATGTTACCTGGGGAGATACTGGGGGAAGGGAGAGAGGGGATCAAAGAAATCTGTCTCGAATCACTTGGGATCACTCCCAGTCACCCCAGTTCCCCCAGAAGGCTCTCAGCCTGCTCAGAGCAGCTCACCAGTTGACTCGGACACCATATGGACTTTCATCCAGGGCCAAGGCTTTGGTCATGGCCGTTACTGCCCCCTGCAGAAAACGGAGCAGGGAAGAAAGTTCAGTCCCCGGGACATGGGGTCCCTGCCATCCATTGCCTCTTGCCTGCCAGCGGGGGCATCAGAATGGGGAAGTCATGCCCTCCTTGAAGGCTGTTTCAGAGGCACCAGCCTTGGTTTCTTGGGAGAAACTTGGCATAGAAATCTGTCACAGGAAGGCCAGGTGCGGTGGCTCACTCCTGTAATTCCAGCACTTTGGGAGGCCGAGGCGGGTGGATCATGAGGCCAGGAGATCGAGACCATCCTGGCTAACACGGTGAAACCCCGTCTCTACTAAAAATACAAAAAATTGGCCGGGCGAGGTGGCGGGCGCCTGTAGTCCCAGCTACTCGGGAGGCTGAGGCAGGAGAATGGCGTGAACCCAAGAGGCAGAGCTTGCAGTGAGCCGAGATTAAGCCACAGCACTCCAGCCTGGGTGACAGAGCAAGACTCCATCTCAAAAAAATAAAAATAAAAAAATTAAATAAATAAATAAAAGAAAAAAACAGAAATCTATCACAGGCAGAAATGCCTGGGTGCTGAATCTGGCAGTTGGGTGTGAGACTCTCTAGGGACAAGATCTTGCTGGGTTTGGCTCCTAAGGTGTCTGGACTCCAAGCCAAGGCCCAGGGGAAGGAGTAGGGAGGGAAGGAAGGGGTAGGGGCTACTGTACCTTGGTGGCCACATAGGGAACTGCCTGGGTCTGGCCAATTGCCCCCACTAGGCTGGAGATGTTGATGACATTCCCTTGGCTCTTCCGCAGGTGAGGGAGGGCGAGCTAGGGAGACAAGAGGCCAAGTAAGCCACACAAGCCCTGCATCTCCCCAGACCACTGAAACACAGCCACAGCCATCCTGACGTCTGGGATGACAGCCATCTCCCCGGCGTGTTTCATTTGATCTCAGTGACTGCTAGAGACAGCATCTAACGTCACACCTTCTCTGGTTTGCCCTAGGGTCGCTGGATCTCAGCACTCAAGGAGTCTGTCCTTGGTGGGAAGAGATTTCTCTCTCTTCTCCCGGGTCTTGTCTGTCTTTATCTCTATCTCTGTTCCCCTCTCCCTTGGTCTTTGTATGTTACTCAAATTCCTGTCCATATCAAGACAGGAAAATGGATGAGAGATCCAGAAGGCTGCATATTTTTCAAAAATGGGATGAAGTTCTTTTCCGATGAAGTCTCTGTGGCCCAGGCTGGAATGCAGTGGCATGATCATAGCTCACTGCAGCTCCAAACTCCTGGGCTCAAGCAATTCTCCCCGCTCTGCCTCCCAAAGTGTTGGGATTACAGGCGTGAGCCATCACACCCAGCCAGGAAGGTCTTTTATCCACGGAGGGGAAGATGGTTTCTATGAGGCCTTTATGAAAGGCACTCTAGACCAGGCACAGTGTCTCATGCCTGTAATCCCAGCACTTTGGGAGGCTGAGGTGGGTAGATCATCTGAGGTCAGGAGTTTGAGAACAGTCTGGCCAACATGATGAAACCCCATCTCTACTAAAAATACAAAATTAGCCAGGCATAGTGGCACATGCCTGTAATCTCAGCTACTTGGGAGGCTGAGGCAGGAGAACTGCTTGAACCTGGGAGTTGGAGGTTGCAGGTGGCCAAGATCGCGCTACTGCACTCCAGCCTGGGTAACAGAGCAAGACTCTGT
>NC_045454.1:194459-201837 GCF_002776525.5 Piliocolobus tephrosceles | reverse complement strand
ACTCCCGTGGCCTCGGTGCCTGTGGGCCTGGTGTCCATACTCAGTGGTGACATCATCATCATCATCATTGTCATCTTCTTCGTGGCCTTCGTGCCTGTGGCTGGGGCCATGATGGTGGTGTCCATCTGAGACATCCTCTTCACTCCCGTGGCCTCGGTGCCTGTGGACCTGGTGCCTATACTCAGTGGAGACCTCCTCTTCTTCCTCCTCCTCCTCGTCCTCTTCTCCTTCATCATCTTCCCCATCATGGCCTCGGTGTCCATGCCTGAGGATATGATGGCGATGCTCACTGGACACAACTTCGTCCTCATCCTCGTCTTGATGGCCGTGGCTCCTGTGGCTGGGGAGGTGGTGCCTGTGCTCCGCTGAGTCTTCCGTGTCTTCACTCCCATGGCCTCTGTGCCCATGGGCCTGACCACCATGCTGTGCAAAGACCTCCTCACCTGAGACATCCTCGTCTCCAACCTCGTGGTCTTGGGACCTGTGGCCTGGGAGTAGGTGCCCATATTCCTTGGGGACGTCTTCATCCTCCTTGTCACGGTCTGGGTGGCTCCAGAAATGATGCCCATTCTCTGTGGAAACATCCTCGTTCTCATCTGGATGGTCTCTCGGGCTGTGGAGGTGGTGGCCAAGCTCTGCCGATGCCTCCTGGGAGAGCCCGGTGACTCCGGCGTTGTTGTTCCAGTTGCTGAAGCCCAGCCCGGCCCCTCTCAGCTGCTGGGTCATGGCCGGGGGGAGGAGCAGGCTGGCCACCCCAGCCCAGAGGACAGAAGTGTGCAGCCATGGCCTACGGTGGCCCATGGGGATGGACAGGCAGCACTGACTCCAGCTGCCTCTGCGGCGAGGTGGACGAATGTTGGGGTCTTTGTCCCTTTGGGGTCGGTCTCTTTTTTTCTGTGTGTCTCTCCTTTGCTTTGTCCTTTCGGTCTCTGTCCACCTTCTTCTGGTCCTTGCTGCCCGGTTCTGGACACCCCTCTGAGGCTGTCTCCGGAGCCCCCTGACCCCCCTCTGGGGCCCTCCCTCCCTATTCCCCAGCCAATAGGGTCTTTCCCCTCCCCTCTCTCCGGCTAAATTTACTCTCAGCCCTGAGTTATTCTGGGTCAGTCCCCGCCTGCTCCTCCTCCTCCCGCCTCCTGCTCCTCCTCCTCCCAGCTGGGGAGGGGACCAGTGAGGGGTCTCTCCCCGGCCAGGAGATGGGGGCCAAGGTACTTGACTCTGACCTACCAACAAGCTCATGTTTGGCAGCTGCAAAGACAAAGGCTAGACTTTTAGCAGGTTTTTGGGGGAGCCTGGGGCACCTGGGGGAGGCAGAAGAGACTTATCAGAGGGGAGAGACCCCTCGCATGGAAGGACTGGGGGTTCGATTGTGGGGTGTTTCCAGCCGGCATGACACGCGCTGGTGAGGGAGTGATGCCAATACTGAGGCCCTGGAGGAGGGGAAAGGAACATGGCCCCTAACACACGTGCCCATGACCTCCTGTCCCTGGAACTCAGATCTGGGGGCAGGGACTGGGCTAGGCCAGGGCTATAAATACAGCTGGGAGGGGTAGGGGGACTCAGGTTACGGAGGCCACAGCTGTCCCCGTCACAGAGGGCTGGCAGGAGACAAGTGGCCTTGCCCGTCTCTGTGTTTCAGTATCTCCTGCTCCTCACGGATCATGACTGCCCCCACGAGCGTCTCCCTTCCTGTTCACAGGTCCTCCTCTCTCTTCCATTCTGTCCTCTGCTCTGTCAGGGTCCCTGTCCCTCCTCCATGGCATTGCGTCTCCCTCTCACTCTGGGCTTCCGTCCCGCTCTCATCTGAGTGTCTGTCCTCCACCCAGGTCTGTGTCCCTCTCTCCCCTGTGCCCTCTCCCCTACATCTCTGGCCCCTCCTTTCTGAGTTCCTGCCCTTTGCTCAATTCTTTGGTTTTTGCATCCCCCTCTGCCCCTTGCCTCAGTCAAGGTGTCTCCTCCCCATCTCTGGCATCCACCTCTCTGGGTCTCTGTCCCCCTCTCTCTCTGGGTTTCCCTCCCTCTCTCCCTGGGTCTCTATCCCTCTCTCCCTGGGTCTCTGTCTCTCTCTGAGTCTCTGTCCCCCTCTCTGGGTATATGTCCCCATCTCTCTCTGGGTCTCTGTCCCCTTCTCCCTGGGTCTCCGCCCCTTTCTCTGGATCTCTGTTCCCCCCTCTCTCTGGGTCTCTGTCCCCCACTCTCTCTGGGTCTGTCTCCCCCTCTCCCTGGGTCTCTGTCCCCTCTCCTGGGTCTCTGTCTCCATCTCTCCCTGGGTCTCTGTCCCCCACTCTCTGGGTCTCTGTACACCCCTCTCTGGGTCTCTGTCCCCCTCTCTGTCTGGCTCTCCCTTCCCCTCTCCCTGGGTCTCTCTCCCTCTCTGTGTATCCCTGGGTCCCTGCTGCCCCACCTTCTGATTCTCTGTCCCCTAAGTCTTTGTCTCCCTCTTTTTGGGTTAAATTGTCCCCTCCCTGTCTGGCATCCTCGGAGTCTCTGTTCCCTCTCCGCCACTGGCCCCCAACTCCTTCTGTCCCCATCTCGCTCTTGCCCTCAGTCTCCCCTACCAGTCTCTGGGCCCCCACAACCCCTGGCTCGGGCCTCTGCACCCCCCAGGTCGCTGTCCCTGTGTCCCCTTATCGCGGCCTGGGACCCGCCCTCTCCCCGCCTCCCGCTTTGGCGTCTCCAAGACTCCCCGCCCCGCAGACCTCGCCCCGCCCCAGGCTGGGCTGGAAAGTGGAGGATCCGGTTTGCCCTGGGCGGGTCTGGAATCAGAGCAGGCCGAGAGAGCGCCGGGGCCCTGGGCTGCTGGAGGTTGCGGCGGCCGCGGCAGCATGGTGGTGTCAGAGAAGGAGCAGGTGAGCGCCGGACCCGGGTCTGCGGGAGCGCGGAGCTGGGGACCTCGCCTCCAGGCTCCCAGCGCTGGACACCCAGATTCCTGGGTCAGACGAAGGGGGGGGATGGGAGGGTCCGTGTTCCAGTGTCCCTGGCATGGGGGTCGAGATTCCTGAGTCTGGAGCGGGAGGGCGCTGGGGGCCCGGACTCCTGTGTCCGTGGGGAGCGCACAGGGTGGGTGGCTCTGTGTCCCATAGGACAGAACTGGGTGCCCCCCACCCCACTTCCACCCCTACACTTGTTCCTGTCCCCAGAGCTGGATCCCCAAGATCTTCAAGAAGAAGACCTGTACGACGTTCATAGTTGACTCCACAGATCCAGGGTGAGGAGTTCGCCCCTGGACTGACCCCAGAGGGTCTGCAGCCCGCTGACCCCGCCCGCGGATGGCCACGCCCCGGCCACGCCCCTTCCCCATTCCAGGACTCGGGGACCTTCCCAAGGGCGTTCCCTGCCGGCTCTCTCCCTCTAGGAGCGTTTGGGTCTATGTAGACACCCCCCACTCCCCGTTCGCTATTCTCCTGCTCAGGGTCAGTGTAGACGTTCCAGGGCTCGGTTCTGCTTCTTTCCTCCCCAATGTCTCTTCTGTGTGCCTTTGTCTCTTCGTGTCACTTTCTGTGTCTCTGTCTTTCCCTTTTGGGTATTTCTGTTTCATTCATTAATTTATTCGTTCATTCATTCATCCATCCATGCAAGAAACCCTCACTCAGCGCTCCCAAGGGAGGAGGTCCCTTTAGCCTAATTCAGTGGCCCTGCCAGGGTTCAAATTTCCCTGGGACACGTGCTGTGTGGCTTTGGGCAAATCATTTCACCCTCTGGGTCCCGTTTCTCATGTGAGCATGAAAAGAAGCTTGATCTCCCACGGTTATTATGAGGATTAAACAAGTTAATGCTTGTGATATTCCTGGCACAGTGCTCAGCAAGAACGCTGGCAAGTATCTGCAGCTCCCACTGGGAGGTGGCAATTACCGCTGGGAGGCGCTGTGCTTGGTGGCCGGGGACACCACTTGAGCTAGATAGGGTGTGTGTGTCGGTGAGGAGCTCCTGCCTTTCAGTGATGGCCTCTCAAGCGGATCCAGGCTTTCTAGTTTCTTTCTTTCTTTCTTTCTTTTTTGAGACGGAGTTTCGCTCTGTCGCCCAGGCTGGAGTGCAGTGGCGCATCTCGGTTCACTGCAAGCTCCGCCTCCCGGGTTCACGCCATGCTCCTGCTTCAGCCTCCCGAGTGGCTGGGAGTACAGGCGCTCCCCACCACACCCAGCTAATTTTTTTTTTTATTTTAGTAGAGATGGGGTTTCACCATGTTAGCCAGAATGGTCTTGATCTCCTGACCTCGTGATCTGCCCACCTCGGCCTCCCAAAGTGCTGGAATTACAGGCGTGAGCCACCGCGTCCGGCCAATATTTTTTTTTATTTTTTATTTTTTTATTTTTATTTTTAGTAGAGACGAGGTTTCACCATGTTAGCCAGGATGGTCTCGCTATCCTGACCTCATAATCTGCCCACCTTGGCCTCCCAAGGCACTGCGATTACAGGCGTGAGCCACCACACCTGGCCCAGGCATTCTAGTTTTTTTTTTTTGAGACAAAGTCTGGCTCTGTCACCCAGGCTGGAGTGCAGTGGCATGATCTGGGCTCACTGCAACATCCACCTTCTGGGTTCAAGCAGTTCTCGTGCCTCAGCCTCCCGACTAGCTGGGATTACAGGTGCCCACCACCACACCCAGCTAATTTTTTGTATTGTAGTAGAGATGGGGTTTCACCCTGTTGCCCAGGTTGGTCTTGAACTCTTGACCTCAGGCAATCCACCTGCCTTGGCTTCCCAAAGTACTGGGATTACAGGTGTAAGCCTCCGCGCCCAGCCCTCTAGTTGTTTTTCAGGACAGTTTTTGGGGTAGGGGAAGTATCCACATTCCTCCTTCAGTGTGTATTTTGTTATGACTATATATTAGTGCAATATTGCTTGTCAATTGTGGATAAATAAACAGATATGCGCTTGTTGGATGTGAGTGCTCAAAACCTTTTTACTGATGGGGCAGCGTGGTCAAGACAATTTAGGAAACTCTGGTCTGGCCTGAGGAGGAAGAAATGCAGAGGATAATTTTAGTAAGGCAAGGGGTTGCAGCTCCCAAGGACGAGCCACTGGGCTCTGTGGAAGCTGGGGGGAGGTGTCTGCTTAAGACTGGGAGGGTACACAGGGTGTCACTAACGGTTTCTGGAGGAGGAAGAGTGGCTAGTGAGGTGACATTTGAAAGTGGGCTGGAGAGAGGCCCATGGAAAGCGATTTGGGGCCGGGCGTGGTGGCTCACACCTGTCATCCCAACAATTTGGGAGGCCGAGGCGGGTGGATCACCTGAGGTCAGGAGTTTGAGACCAGCTTGGCTAACATGGTGCAATCCCGTCTCTACTGAAAATACAAAAATTAGCTGGGTGTGTTGGCGCACACCTGTAATCTCAGCTACTCAGGAGTCAGGAGAATTGCTTAAACCTGGGAGACGGAGGCTATAGTGAGCCGAGATCATGTCACTGCACTCCAGCCTGGGTGACAGAGCAAGACTCCATCTCAAAAAAAAAAAAAAAAGAAAGAAAAGTGATTTGAACAGCGTGTGCAATGTCCTTGCTAAGGACCATAAGGTGCGGCTTGAATATGAATCAAAGTTTAGGGTGCAGGGAGCACTCTCAAGAGAGAAGAGGCTGCAGAGGAGGGCACGGCCACAGCTTGCAGGGTGTCAGAGGCCACCCTCAGGGGCTGGGACCTTGTCCTGGGGAGCTGGGGCATCACCATAGTGGTGGGGTTGGCTCTGGGTGTGGAAAAGCCTTCTGGGACTGGGAGAGGATGAACAGGAGCTCTGGAGGAGTCTGGATAGAGGGTCTGAGTGGGAGGCGTAGTGGCCTGAGCCAGGTCAGGGCTTTTGGCACACAGAGAGGAGGGGATGGGGCAGAGACTCGGGGAGCAGGAAGGCAGAGCTTGAGGACTGATGAACAGGGGGAGAGAGGGGGTGCTCCCATCGGTGGATGGCTACCGGACATATGGTCTGCTGACTGGGACACAGTGGGGCTGTCCCCGAGCTGGAGCTCAGGAGGGCGAGCAGGTTTGGGAAATGCCGCTAAGTGCGATGTGGGACTCTGCATATGAGCGGCCTGGGGGAGCCAGGGGCATGTGGTGACTGAGACTTGGGAAAAGTCTGGACTAACGTCCAGGATCTGAGAGGTCCGAGACGTAGATGGTAATTGAAACTGGAAGTAGGTAAGACGTCACAGGGAAAACAACGTGTAAAGTCAGGGGAGTTGCAAACTGGCAATTCTATAGCCAATTGTGTGTGTGTGTGTGTGTGTGTGTGTATGAGTTTAGAATAGCATTTAAAAACATCTGTCTTCTGTCTGTCTCTTTCTCTTTTTTTTTTTTTTTTTTGAGACAGGGTCTCACTCTGTTGTCCATGCTGGATTGGCACGATCATGGTTCACTGCAGCCTTGACCTGCTGGGCTCAAGCAATCCTCCCACATGAGCCTCCTGAGTAGCTGGGACCACAGGCTTGCACCAGCATGCCTGGCTAATTTAAAAATTGTTTTTGTAGAGACCAGGCTGGTATCAAACTTCTGGACTCAAGTGATCCTCCCACCTCATCCCGCCCGCCAAAGTGCTGGAATTACAGGCGAGACCCACCATACCCTGCTACCTCTTTTTTTTTTTTTTTGAGCCCGAGTCACCCTCTGTCGCACAGGCTGGAGTGCAGTGGTGCGATCTCGGCTCACTGCAACCTCCACCTCCTGGGTTCAAGTGATTTTCCTGCCTCAGCCTCCCGAGTAACTGAGATTACAGGCGCCCACCACCATGCCTGGCTAATTTTTGTAGTTTTAATAGAGATAAGTTTCACCATGTTGACCAGGCTGATCTCGAACTCCTGACTTCAAGTGATCCACCCACCTGGGCCTCCCAACGTGCTGGGATTACAGGCATGAGCCACCGTGCCTGGCCCTGGCTACTTCTTTCTGTTGAGTTACTTGCCTGGCCTCTGCATGCATCGAGTTTGAGAACCATGTAGGGAAGGCTTGCACTGGGAACATCTACACTAAAGGGAAGTGAAAAGGAAGAAAAAGCCACAAACAAGGCAGGCACGAAGCAGCCGGGGCTGGGAGGTAGGCCAGAGGGGCAGGCATATCCTGCCAAGGAAAAGGTTTTCCAGAATGAGAACCTTTCAGCTGTGGCCAGGGCCACTTTTGATACAGTCAGATGAAACCTGAATAAGGGCCGTTGTATATGGAGCCAGGCAGGTAATTGATGATTTTAATCAAGAACAATTTCAGGCCAGGCACGGTGGCTCACGGCTATAATCGCACTACTTTGGGAGGCCAAGGTGGGCTGATCACTTGAGGTCAGGAGTTGGAGACCAGCCTGGCCAACATGGTAAAACCCCATCTCCACTAAAAATACAAAAACTACCCAGGCACTGTGGCACATGCCTGTAATCCCAGCTGCTCAGGAGGCTGAGGCACGAGAATC
>NC_045454.1:187043-194359 GCF_002776525.5 Piliocolobus tephrosceles | reverse complement strand
TTTCAGTTTCTGTGGCTCCACCGAGGAAAGAGGGCAGGAGGCAAGGTGTACAGAAGGAATAGCTCCTAGCACTGAACATCAGAATTTTCCACGATTTTGGAAACGTTCTATATCCACATCCAGTACAGCAGTACTCCTGGGTCCTGGCCACAGGGGGCTACTGGGCACTTGGAATATGGCCATTGTTCCTGAAGAACTGATTTTTTGGTTTGTTTGTTTGAGATGGAGTCTCGCTCTGTCGCCCAGGCTGGAGTGCAGTGGCGCGATCTTGGCTCACTGCAACCTCCGCCTCCCGGGTTCATACCATTCTCCTGCCTCAGCCTCCTGAGTAGCTGGGACCACAGGCTCCCACCACCATGCCAAGTTGATTTTTTGTATTTTAGTAGAGACAGGGTTTCACCGTGTTGGCCAGGCTGGTCTCAAACTCCTGACCTCAGGTGATCCACCCTCCTTGGCCTTCCAAAGTGCTGGGATTACAGGCATGAACCACTGCACCTGGCCTGAATTTTTTATTTGATTTAATTTTAACTTATTAGAACAGAAAGAGCTCCATGGCTGTAAAGAACCCCATGCAGCCATCATATTGGACAGCACAGGCGCTGGACTATTCCTTGAAGACCTTTTATTTTATTATTATTTTTTTTTTTTGAGGCAGAGTCTCGCTCTGTTGCCCAGGCTGGAGTGCAGTGGCACAATCTCTGCTCACCACAACCTCTGCCTCCTGGGTTCAAGTGATTCTCCTGCCTCAGCCTCCTGAGTAGCTGGGTCTATAGGTGCGCACCACCATGCCCAGCTTATTTTTGTATTTTTAGTAGAGACGGGGTTTCACTATGTTGGCCAGGCTGGTCTCGAACTCCTGATCTTGTGATTTGCCCTCCTTGGCCTCCCAAAGTGCTAGGATTAGCGCGAGCCACCGCGTCCAGCCTTATTTCTTGTTTTTAGTGGCATGGTCTTGCTCTGTCGCCCAGGCTGGGCTGCAGTGGTATGATCATGGCTTATTGCAGCCTTGAACTCCTGAGCTCAACTGTTCCTCCTGCTACAGCCCCCTAAGTAGCTGGAACCACAGCCATGCACCATCACGCCTGGCTAATTTTTAAATTTTTTTTGTAGGGGTCTCGCTCTGTTGCCCAGGCTGTTCTCAAACTCCTGGGCTCAAGCAATCCTTCTGCCTTGACCTCCCAAAGTGCTGGGATTGTGCCCAGCGTCCTTGAAGTTTTGCTCAGAAGAGCAAACTTCCCGGGAAGTAGCTGCAGGGGAACTAGGGACTTCAAGGATGGAGCTGAAATGGGTGAACAGACAAAGTGGGTAAACTGAGGCATGCCAGGGCCCTGGAGGTAGACTCAGGAAGGAAGAGGACACTTTATCACTTTATTGCAGTTCTCACTGTGCCAGGACCTGGCCTAAGCATGTTTGGTTCATCCCATGTGCAGATCAGTTAGCTGTTCTTTTAGTGTTTTTACGGCTTTGCCAAATCCTTGTAGCATCTCCGCTATCCCTTCTGTAAAATTGCTCTTAAATCTGCTCACTAGGTTTGTGTAAATACGGGTCTCCCCTGATATCTGAACTCCTTCTGGAATCTGGAACAAAATAATTGAGATACATTTTTCTCTTTCTTCTCTTCCTTTCCTTTCCTTTCTTCTTTTCTTCTTTCTTTTCTTTCCTCTTTCCCTCCCTCCCTCCCTTCCTTCCTTTCCTTCCTCTCTGACTCTCTCCCTCCTTCCCTCCTTTCTTTCCTTATTTTATTTTATTTTTTTTTGAGATGGAGTTTCGCTCTTGTCGCCCAGGCTGTAGGGCAATGCTGTGATGGCTCACTGCAGCTTCTGCCTCCTGGGTTCAACCGATTCTCCTGCCTCAGCCTTCTGAGTAGCTGGGATTACAGGCACCCACCACCGTGCCCAGCTAATTTTTGTATTTTTTTTTTTAGTAGAGATGGTGTTTCACCATGTTGGCCAGTCTAGTCTTGAACTCCTGACCTCAGGTGATCCACCCACCTCAGCCTCCCAAAGTGCTGGGATTACAGGCATGAGCCACTGTGCCCGGCCTCTTTCTTGCTTGCTTGCTTTTTTCTTTTCTTTTTTTTTTTTTTTTTTTGAGACAGGGTCTCACTCTGTTGCCCAGATTGGAGTGCAGTGGTGTGGTCACAGCTCTCTGCCTCACTGCAGCCTTGATCTCCCAGGCTGAAGTGATCCTCCTGCCTCAGCCTCCTAAGCACGTACTGTCACAGCTGGCTAATTTTTTTTTTTTTTTTTTTTTTTTAGAGATAGGGTGGTCTCACTATATTACACAGCTGGTCTCGAACTCCTGGGTTCAGGCGATCCTCTGGCCTCAGCCTCCCAAAGTACTAGGATTACAGGCATGAGCCATAGCACCCGACCCTACATTTTCAAATGAAATTCTCATTCTCCAAACCTGTTACTTACTCTGGTACCAATCACCTTCAGATAGCAAGAGAGAATTGTGCATTTTTTTAGGTGGGGGAAAGTTTTATATGTGATCACCATAAATGGAAAACCTGTTCCATTTGGCACAGAGAGGAATAAACAAGCCACGCGGAAGCCAAATACAATGAAAAGCAAACAAAGGTGTTTCCCTACTTGCTGGGTGGCTGTTGCCAGCTCCACTTTTTGAGCCCGAGGCCTGCTTTTCTCGTTCAGAAGAGTAGCAAAGGGTTAGGCATTCAAAAATATTCCAGCACCCAGCTGAGCCTCTCTCCTTGACAGTCGTCAGGAGAACTGAAAAAGGAATGACTTTCTCACTGCGTTATTCAAGGTTATTTTAAGCTCCGTGTGAAGTTCGTGTCGCGTTGCCTCTGGCTGGGACTGGTATGCGAGCCTCATTTCAGGAAACACTGCGTTCTTTCCCTGGCTCCTCATAGCTCCGTGGAGTAGGCTGCGCTATTATTGTCTTTTCATTAGAGGAGGAAATTTAGGCTCAGAGAGGTGAAGCCGCTCGCCCAAAGTCACACAGCCGCGTCAGCCCCTAGCACGTGGGCTGTCCCTAAGTTACCCTCTGGATGTTCTTTCTCATGGTGAACATCTTGTGTTTGGATGGGGGCACAGCGAGGATACACCCAGTGGCCCTCTGCCTTTGCACTTGAGGCTCCGCAGATGTCGGTGACCCACCTCTTCCTGCTCAGGCTTTCTGGACTCACTGGCTTCCTTCCCATGGGGAAGGGGGACTGTCCTCGGCTCCAGTCTCTCCCTGAGGCGATCAGAGCCAGGGCCAGGGGCAGCGTGGACTCTGACTGCCTCTGCGGGTGCGGGGTCAGTGTCAACAGCCCCTCTACAGAAGCATGAACACACCGACCGGATGCTGGGGTCGGGGGGCAGCCCTGGGTTCACGCTCCGCCCTCGCACCTCCAGAGGGACCTTGTGCCAGTGTGGGCGCCCCCGGACCGCCCACCCTGCAGTGGCCATGGAGGATGCCTTCGGGGCAGCCGTGGTGACCGTGTGGGACAGCGATGCACACACCACGGAGAAGCCCACTGACGCCTACGGAGAGCTGGACTTCATGGGGGCCGGCCGCAAGCACAGCAATGTGAGGCAGGCCTGTGTGGGCAGGGCCTGGGCACCAGGGGGCTGCATGCTCAGGGCTCCACAGTGGAGCCGGGACGCCCGTGCTGAACGCTGGCCCCCTCCGCCCATCCTTGTCTTTGCTCTGTGTGTTCCCTCCGCCCCACCTGTCTTCTCTCTGAGGTGGTCTCCTTCTCTCTGTGTCTCTGTGTCGCTGTCTCCCTCTGTCTCTGTGTCCCTCTCTTTGGATCTCTATCCCCCTCTCTCTCTGGGTCTCTGTCCTCCTCTGTCTCTGGTTTATCTGTGTGTGTGTGTGTGTGTGTCTCTGTCCCCCTCTCTCTGGATCTCTGCCTCTCTCTCTGGGTCCCTGTCCCCCTCTGTCTCTGGGTCTCTGTCTCTCTGTGTGTCTCTGTCCCCCTCCCTCTGGATCTCTGTCTCTCTGTCTCTGGGTCTCTGTCTCTTTCTCTCTTGAGTCTCTGTCTGTCTCTCTTTCTGGGTCTCTGTCCCCCTCATCTGGGTTTCTGTCTCCATCTCTCTGGGTCTCTGTCCCCCTCTCTCTGGGTCTCTGTCTCCCTCTGTCTCTGGGTCTCTGTCCCTCTCTCTCGGGTCTCTATCCCTGTCTTTCTGGGTCTCTGTCCTGTCTCTCTGGGTTTCTGTCCCCGTTTCTCCGGGTCTCTGTCCCATCTCTCCGGGTCTCTGTCCCATCTCTCCGGGTCTCTGTCCACATCTCTCTGGGTCTCTGTCCCTCTCTCTCTGGGTCTCTGTCTCTTTCTCTCTGGGTCTCTGTCCCCATCTCTCTGGGTCTCTGTCCCCCTCCCTGTGTCCCCTGCTTCCATGTGTCCACAGTTCCTCCGGCTCTCTGACCGAACGGATCCAGCTACAGTTTATAGTCTGGTCACACGCACGTGGGGCTTCCGTGCCCCGAACCTGGTGGTGTCAGTGCTGGGGGGGTCGGGGGGCCCCGTCCTCCAGACCTGGCTGCAGGACCTGCTGCGTCGTGGGCTGGTGCGGGCTGCCCAGAGCACAGGTGACCGAGGGTGGGTGGGGGCTGTCTCCCGGGCCTTGGCCTCTCCCGCCACCCAGTCTCTGTGTGTGTGTCTCTGTCTTACTCTTGGTTTTTCTCCCTCTGCCTCTGCGTGTTCCTCGGCGTCTGCGTAGGAGCCTGGATTGTCACTGGGGGTCTGCACACGGGCATCGGCCGGCATGTTGGTGTGGCTGTGCGGGACCATCAGACGGCCAGCACTGGGGGCACCAAGGTGGTGGCCATGGGCGTGGCCCCCTGGGGTGTGGTCCGGAATAGAGACACCCTCACCAACCCCAAGGTACAACCCAGGGACTTGGAAAAAAGGGAATGGAGGCCTGGGTTCCTGAAGTCTGAGGAAGGAGGGGCTGGGGATCTGGACTCCTGGGTCTGAGGTAGGAGGAGGGGCCCGGACCCCTGGGTCTGAGGGAGGAGGAGGGGTCCGGACCCCTGGGTCTGAGGGAGGAGGGCTGGGTGTCCAGACTCCTGGGTCTGAGGGAGGAGGAGGGGCTTGTGTCTGTCCGGGCCCTAATGAGGAGATGCCCTGGTCTGGCCATTTTTCCCCTAGGGCTCGTTCCCTGCGAGGTACCGGTGGCACGGCGACCCGGAGGACGGGGTCCAGTTTCCCCTGGACTACAACTACTCGGCCTTCTTCCTGGTGGACGACGGCACGCACTGCCGCCTGGGGGGCGAGAGCCGCTTCCGCTTGCGCCTGGAGTCCTACATCTCACAGCAGAAGACGGGCGTGGGAGGTGAGTGGCTTCTTGAACCCATGACCCACAACCCATGACCCCAGTGCTCAAGATCCCAGTAGTTTGGTCTGGCCGAAATTTGGGAAATTACCTATGGTTAAGTGTCTTTCCCCATCATTATTCATGTTATTAAAAACCTCTGAGGCCAGGCGCGGTGGCTCACGCCTGTAATCCCAGCACTTTGGGAGGCTGAGGCAGGTGGATCACGAGGTCAGGAGATCGAGACCATCCTGGCTAACACAGTGAAACCCCATCTCTACTAAAAATACAAAAAACTAGCCGGGCGTAGTGGCGGGCGCCTGTAGTCCCAGCTACTCGGGAGGCTGAGGCAGGAGAATGGCGTGAACCCGGGAGGCGGAGTTTGCAGTGAGCCGAGATCCAGCCAGTGCACGCCAGCCTGAGGACAGAGCAAGACTCCATCTCAAAAAAAAATTTAATTAAAAACAAACAAACAAATAAACAAAAAAAAACAAAAAAACCTCTGTCTGGGAGTGAGGTAGCTCACATCAGTAATCTCAACAATTTGGGAGGCCGAGGCAGAAGGATTGCTTGAGGCCAGGAATTCAAGACCAGCCTGGGTAACAGAGAAAGACCTTGTCTCTACCAAATAATAATAATAAAGAATAAAAAATTTAAAAAAATTAGCCAGTTGTGGTGTCATGTGCCTGTAAGCCCAGCTACTTGGGAGGCTAAGGCGAGAGAACTGCTTGAACCCGGGAGGTAGAGGTTGCAGTGAACCAAGATCAAGCCACTACAATCCAGCCTGGGCAACAGAGCAAGACTCCATCTCAAATGAACAAACAAACAAACAAACAGACTTTATTTTGAAATCTCTCATGCATACAGAAAAGTGCATGAAGGGGACAGCTTGATGCATTTTTTTATCTTGAGACGGAGTCTTGCTCTGTTGCCCAGGCTGGAGTGTAGTGGCGCGATCTTGGCTCACTGCAGCCTCTGCCTCCTGGGTTCAAGCAATTCGCCTGCCTCAGCCTCCCGAGTAGCCAGGATTACAGATGCCCGCTACCACACCAGGTAATTTTTGTATTTTTAGTAGAGATGGGATTTCACCATGTTGGTCAGGCTGGTCTCAAACTCCTGACTTGAGGTGATCTGCCTACCTTGGCATCCCAAAGTCCTGTGATTACAGGCATGACCCATCGCACCCGGCCTACACATTTTTCATGACCATCCTTTTAGGTTTAAACTTCGCTATCTTGCTGCTTCTCCTAATTGCTGCCTGATCTTCCTTAGTAAGGATGTACCCTTTCCTTTTTCTTTGAGACTGGGCCTCACTGTCAACCAGGCTGTGTGCAATGGCACAATCATGGCTCACTGTAATCTCAACCTCCCCAGGCTCAGGTGATCCTCCCACCTCAGCCTCTTGAGTAACTGGGACAACAGGCACATGCCATCACAGTGCGCTAATTTTTGTATTCTTTGTAGAGGTGAGGTCTCTCTATGTAACCCAGGCCAGTCTTGAACTCCTAGGCTAAAGTGGTCCACCAACCTTGGCCTCCTAAAGTACTGAGATTGCAGGCATGAGCCACCGTGCCTGTCCCCATCTGTTATTTAAAAATTTCCCCAATCTAAGGCCAGATGCAGTGGCTCACGCCTGTAATCCCAGCACTTTGGGAGACTGAGGCAGGCAGATCACTTGAGGTCAGGGGTTCGAGACCAGCCTGGCCAACATGGTGAAACCCCATCTCTACTAAAAATACAAACAATTAACCAGGCATGGTGCCGCATGTCTGTTATCCCAGCTACTTGGGAAGGTGAGGCAGGAGAATCACTTGAACCTGGGAGGCGGAGGTTACAGTGAGCGGAGATCATGCCACTGCACTCCAGCCTGGGCGACAGAGCGAGACTTCCTCTAAAAAAACAAAAAAAGGCCAGGCGCGGTGGCTCAAGCCTGTAATCCCAGCACTTTGGGTGGCCGAGACGGGCAGATCACGAGGTCAGGAGATCGAGACCATCCTGGCTAACACGGTGAAACCCTGTCTCTACTAAAAAAAAAATACAAAAAACTAGCCT
>NC_045454.1:165267-186943 GCF_002776525.5 Piliocolobus tephrosceles | reverse complement strand
ACAGAGCGAGACTCCGTCTCAAAAAAAAAAAAAAAATTCCCCAGTCGAATCTTTCATGGAATTACAGTTTAAAAAAATATAAAAAAATTCCCAGTTTGTGGATATCTAAGGTTTACTAATGTTTGACACTAAATGTTTGATGCTAAATAAAAGGTCTTTTTTTTTTTTTTTTTTGAGGTAGGGTCTCACCCAGGCTGGAGTGCAGTGGTGCAGTGGTATGATCTTGGCTCACTGCAATCTCCGCCTCCTGGGCTCAAGGAATCCTTCCACCTCAGCTTCCTGAGTAGCTAGAACCACGGGTGCACATCACCACACCACGCCCAGCTAATTTTTTGTGTTTTTGGTAGAAGCGGGATTTTGCCATGTTGCCCAGGCTGGTCTCGAACTCCTGAGCTCAAGCGATCCACCCACCTTGGCCTCCCAAAATGCTGGGATTACAGGCATAAGCCATTGCGCCCAGCAACAAAATGTAAAAAGCGACTTTTATGTGGTGTCTATTGCTATAAAAAAATCCTATCGTTTTTATGGGGTTAGATATAGCTTTTGTCTCTTTTATAACCCCTTGGCTGCCTGTCTTAGAAAGGCTCATCCCACTCCAAGACAAATATTCTCCTAAGTCGTCTTTTAATATCTCTTAGTTTTATATTTAAACCTTTAATCCATCTGGAAATGATTTTTTACATATTTTGAGGTCAGGAGTCTATATTTCTGTTCCTCCAAAGGAGAAGCTATGTTTTCTTTATGGCCATTTAATAAACCATCCTTTCCTAGCTGAAAAGAAATTCTTGTGGTTGCGTATTCAGATCCTTTATCTGTTGAAATCCGTTTTGAAAACTTTTTTTTTCTCTACTTATATATTCCTGGGGCCAAACTATGCTTTGATTACAGCAGTTTAAAGATGTTTTAAGGCCAGGTGTGGTGGCTCACGCCTGTAATCCAGCACTTTAGGAGGCCGAGGCGGGTGGATCACTTGAACTCAGGAATTCAAGACCAGCCTGGCAACATAATGAAACTCCATCTCTACAAAAATAAAAATAAAAATAAATTGCCAGGCATGGTGGCACATGCCTGTAGTCCCAGCTACTGGGGAGGCTGAGGTGGGAGGATCGCTTGAGCCTAGGAAGTGGAGGCTGCAGTGAGCCGAGATGGTATCACTGCACTCCAGCCTGGGTGACAGAGTGACACCCTGTCTCAATCATAAAAATAAATACATAAATAAAGATGCTTTAATATATGTTAACGAAAGCTCCTTCTCACTGTCCTTTCTGAACAATTTCTTGGCTCTTCTCTGACACTTATTTTTCCATATGAAGTTTAAAATGATTCTGTTCCATTCAAAATAGGGTAAACACCTCCAAACTTCCTCTTAACCTCCCTCTTTCTCCAGGCTGTACTGAATTTATATGTTAATTTGTGACAAGTTGACTTACTGTTAGTTTTTCCATTTATTAGACCTGTCCTTAAATAAAATTTGTAAGATTCCTCATAAATATCCTGTGCCTTTCTGGATGAGTGAATTCCCAGGTATCTCATAATTTTCTTTCTTTCTTTTTTTTTTTTGAAAAGGGGTCTCTCTCTGTTGCCCAGGCTGGAGTGCAGTGGTGCAATCACAGCTCACTGCAACCTCTGCCTCCTGGGCTCAAGCGATTCTCCTGCCTCAGCCTCCTGAGTATCTGGGACCACAGGCATGTGGCACAATGCCCGGCAAATTTTCGTGTTTTTTTGAGATGGAGACTCGTTCTGTCACCCAGGCTGGAGTGCAGTGGCACGATCTTGGCTCACTGCAACCTCTGCCTCCTGGGTTCAAGCGATTCTCCTGCCTCAAACTCCTGAGTAGCTGGGATTACAGGCATGTGCCACCATGCCCAGCTAATTTTTGTATGTTTAGTAGAGATGGGGTTTCACCATGTTGGTCAGGCTGGTCTCGAACTCCTGACCTCGTGATCTGCCCGCCTCAGCCTCCCAAAGTGCTGGGATTACAGGCGTGAGCCACTACACCCTGCCTAATGTTTGTATTTTTAGTAGAGATGAGGTTTCACCATGTTGGTCAGGCTGGTTTTGAACTCCTGACCTCAGGTAATCCACCCACCTCGGCCTCCCAAAGTGCTGGGATTACAGGTGTGAGCCACCTCGCCTGGCCTAGTTTCTAATTTTAATGGGAATAGAGTTAGTTTAATCTTATCTTTATGGTGCAATTGGATTTTAGTACATATCTATATTGTGTTTGGATAGCCCTTTCTATTCTCATTTCCTTTACTTTCTGTTTGAACTTTCACTCCCTCTGGCTCCTGATGGTTAATCAATTACAAGATTGACTCATGCAAGAAACACCTGCCTCATTCAAGGACTCAGGAGTCCCGGTCCTCAGCCCCCTCCTCCCTGGGGAAGTTAAGCATTACTGTCTTCAAAATCTAGCTCCCTCCTGAACAAAGACATGACAATTCTGGCTGGGCACGCTGGCTCACAGCTGTAATTCCAGCACTTTGGGAGGCCAAGGTGGGAGGATCCCTTGAGTCCAGGAGTTCGAGACCAGCCTGGGCAAGATGGCAAGACCTCCGTCTCTACCAAAATTTAAAAAGTTAGCTGGGCACGGTGGTGCATGCCTGTCGTCCCAGCTGCTTAGAAGGCTAAAGTAGGAGGATCAAGACTGCAGTAAGGTGTGATCATGGCCCTGCACTCCATCCTGGGTGATAGAGTGACACCCTGTTTCAAAAGTTAGGCTGGTGCGGTGGCTCATGCCTGTAATCCCAGCGCTTTGGGAGGCCAAGTTGGGAGGATTGCTTGAGGCCAGGAGTTCGAGACCACCCTGGCCAACACAGCAAGACGCTCATTTCTAAAATAAATACGTAATTAAGTAAAAAAAGAAATGACAATTCCAATGAGCCTCTGAACAGAAGATTAGGACAAGGCTGATATTTGCCCCAGGGACTCCTGGGATATGTGGTTTTCTCCTATCTCCAGCAAAGGCTGATGGGAGGTAATCAAGCCCCCTTCTCTTCTTGCCTCAGGGACTGGAATTGACATCCCTGTCCTGCTCCTCCTGATCGATGGTGATGAGAAGATGTTGACGGTACAGGGGCCTGGATGCCTGGATCTAAGGAGGAAGGAGAGTTGGGGGCTAGGACTCCTGGGTCCTGAGTCATAGGGAGGGTCTGGGGGTCTGACTCTGGGTAGGGTGAATATCCTGCCTTCTCTGACGTGACTCTCCCCTTTATCCTGTAGCAAATAGAGAACGCCACCCAGGCTCAGCTCCCCTGTCTCCTCGTGGCCGGCTCTGGGGGAGCTGCGGACTGCCTGGCGGAGACCCTGGAAGACACTCTGGCCCCAGGGAGTGGGGGAGCCAGGCAAGGCGAAGCCCGGGATCGAATCAGGCGTTTCTTTCCCAAAGGGGACCCTGAGGTCCTGCAGGCCCAGGTATGACACTGGGGGCCCAACTCTGGATCCTGAGATGGGAGGGAACTGGGGACTTGGGCTTCTGGGTCTGAGGGAGGAGGGGCTGGGGGCCTGGACTTCCAGTTTCCAGGAGTAGAGGGTTCTGGGCACCTAGACTATTAGGTCCTGGAGGGGAATGGCCTCCTCTATCCCTTTGGACAGGGCCCAACAGGAGCTGGGGATGGAGCTGGGCTAGGGATCCAGAACTGGCTATTCCACAGGTGGAGAGGATTATGACCCGGAAGGAGCTCCTGACAGTCTGTTCTTCTGAGGATGGGTCTGAGGAATTCGAGACCATAGTTTTGAAGGCCCTTGTGAAGGGTAAAAGTTGTACCCTCCGGTCCTCCCCCTCTCTCAGTTCAACCTTGGACACCTTTCCTGGCCTGGGCACTTCATCCACCCTCTCTAATCCAAGGCCCATGCCCCCTTTACCCCTCTTAATATCTTTCCCCTTTGGGGCTTTGCATGGTGCTATTTGGGTAGTTTTCCCGGATGCTTCCATTATGTTCCAGCGTCTGCTTTCCTCTATTGGATCCATCTAGCCATTCTTTCAACTTTCCAGCCATCCATCCATATGTACAGGTCGATCTTTCCATCTCTTTACCTACCCATCCTTCCAGTCATCTGTCATTCTTTCATCCATCCATCCTTTCACCTGTCCATCCACACATCCACCAACAATTCCTGAGAATTCCATCCACTCATTCCTCCATCCATCATCCATCTTCTCACCTGTCCGTCCACACATCCACTGACAATTTCATCCACTCATTCCTCCATCCATTGATCTTTCATCCATTTACCCTTCTACCCCTCCAGCTTTTCATGCATCCATCCAACTGTTCTTCCATCTATCCATCCACCCACCCCATTCTTCCTTCCCTATATGCTTCCAATATGCATGAAGCACTCTGTCTAGACATGAACCAAAACACTGTCTCCCTGTGAGGAAGTCCAGATATTTCACTAGAAATGGCAGCTTGGAGGATGGAATGATGAAAACCAAGGCGGGGAAGCATAATACCCACCTGGAAGAGGCTGGGGTGGGGCTTATTTATTTATTTATTGAGACAGGGTCTTGCTCTGTAGGCCAATCTGGAGTACAGTGGTGTGATCACGGCTCATTGCAGCCTCAACCTCCCAGGCTCAAGTGATCCTCCTACCTCAGCCTTCTGAGTAGCTGGGAACACACCTGCCTGCCACTACACTGGTAAATTAAAAAAAATTTTTTTTTTTTTTTTGGTACAGACGAGGTCTTGCTCTGTTGCCTACGCTGGTCGTGAACTCCTGGCCTCAACTGATCCTCCCGCCTCAGTCTCCCAAAGGACTGGGGTTACCACTGCATTTCAGCCTGGGCGACAGAGCGAGACTCTGTCTCAAAAAGAAACAAACCAACAAGCAAAAAGAAACAAACCAGCTTGGCCTCTTTCTTGCTGTGTGGTCTTGAGAAAGCAGCTTCCCCTCTCTGAGCCCCGGTTTCTCTCTGTGGAAAGTGGTGATAATATCTTGCAGGAGTGTTATAAGCCTCCAAGGCAAGGTATGAGTCGTGCCCGGTCCCTGGTGGGGGCCCAGTAAGAGGGATCTCGTCTTAATATGGTTCCATTTCCTCTGGGGGCACGTCCTTCAGTATAAGGTGACTCTCAGGGGGCAAATCTGATTCACTCTGCAGAAGTTAACTCAGCAGCCTCAGCAGCCTCCTGAGAGAAAATAAGGCAGCTCTGTAAGATGTGGTTTGCGGGGGTGGTGTAAGCCCAGCAGGAGCGTGTAAGTGATCGCAGTCCACTGGGGGAACTGTAGATGGCTGATAGGCCTGGGGATAGCAGAGTTGAATGGATGAAATTTCAGCAAGAAAGAAAGGGCAAGGTCTTTTTTTTTTTTTTTTTTTTTTTTTTAAGACGGAGTCTTGCTCTGTTGCCCAGGCTGGAGTACAGTGGCGCAATCTCGGCTCACTGCAAGCTCCACCTCCCGGGTTCAAGCGATTCTCCTGCCTCAGCCTCCGGAGAAGCTGGGACTACAGGTGCCTGCCACCACGACTGGCTAATGTTTGTATTTTTAGTAGAGACGGGGTTTTACCGTGTTGGCCAGGATGGTCTTGACCTCCTGACCTCGTGATCTGCCCACCTCGGCCTCCCAAAGTGCTGAGATTACAGGCCTGAGCCACCGCCCCGGGCCCATGAATGCTTCTTAAGAGTCTAGCATAGGTAGGCCTAGTACTGGGCAGTTGGTATACTCCTTTGCCCTTCATCTCCCTTCCCTGCCTGCAAGGATTATCGCTCCATTTTGCAGATGAAGACACTGAGGCTCAGAGAGAGGAAAAATCGCTTGCCCAAGGTCATCTGGCTAGTAGCAGGGGTCAGGCTTTTCATGTGAGTCTGTATAATTCTCAAGCCCATAAGAAGGGGTGTGTTTGGAGAGACGTCAGAGGCTCGCAGGGTTGGTATGTATCATTGGCATGAAGGGAGTGTTGGAGACAAGGCCAGTAAGGCGGGTAGGGCCAAACCACCCAGGACCTCAAATGCCAGGCAGAGGGTCTAAAGGCTGTCCTTGAGAGGCAGCAGAGGACCAGGGTCGGTTGTGTGGATAAAAAAGACTCTCTGGCCAAGTGTGAAGGCTCATGCCTGTAATTACAGCACTTTGGAAGGCCAAGGAAGGAGGTTCACTTGAGCCCAGGAGTTTGAGACGAGCCTGGGCAGCATAATGAGGCCCCCATTTCTATAAAAAATTAGCTGGGCGTGGCACTATGTTCCTGTAGTTCCAGCTACTTGGGAGGCTGAGGCAGGAGGATCGCTTGAGCCCAGGATGTCTCAAAGCTGAAGTGAGCTGTGACGGTGCCACTACACTCCAGCCTGGGTGACAGAGGAAGACCCTGTCACAAAAAAACAAAACAAAAACAGACCCTCTGGGAGTAGGTGGGTGCAGAGTGGAGAGGAGAGAAGAGACTGCAGTGACAGTGGTTGGTGGGGGCCAAAGCTTGAGCTGCCGCTGGGGCCAGGGGGACAGTAGGGGAGGCTCAGCAGAGAGTCAGGAGGCTGGACATGGGACTTGGAACTTGGGGGCTGATGGCCTGTGAGATGGGAGGGGCAGGAAGGGACAAGGACAGTATCTGGGGTCTGCCTTATTGACTGGGTGGATAGAGGGGCCTGAGATGAGGACGCAGGGAAGATGGGTTTGAGGGTTAGATACTGAGTTGAGTATGGAACATGGTGAGTATGAAGGGACAAGGTGGGGACAGGGTCGGGTGTCCAGGTGACAAATGGTGCCAGATTAAGGCAGAATATAAAGCAAGGTATTATTATTATTATTTCTGAGACAGAGTTTCGCTCTTGTTGCCCAGGCTGGAGTGCAATGATATGATCTCGGCTTACCGCAACCTCCACCTCCTGGGTTCAAGTGATTCTCCTGCCTCAGTGTCCCAAGTAGCTGGGATTACAGGCGTGCACCACCACACCCAGCTAATTTTGTATTTTTAGTAGAGGTGGGGTTTCTCCATGTTGGTCAGGCTGGTCTCGAACTCCTGACCTCAGGTGATTTGCCCACCTCGGCCTCCCAAAGTGCTGGGATTACAGGCGTGAGCCACTGCGCCCAGCCTATTATTATTATTATTATTATTTAAGATGGAGTCTTGCTCTGTCACCCGGGCTGGAGTGCAGTGATACGATCTCGGCTCACTGCAACCTCCGCCTCCCGGGTTCAAGCAATTCTCCTGCCTCAGTCTCCCGAGTAGCTGGGACTACAGACGCACGCCACCATGCCCGGCTAATTTTTTGTATTTTAGCAGAGACAGGGTTTCACTGTGCTACCCAGGCTGGTCTCGAACTCCTGAGCTCAGGCAGTCCGCCCACCTTGGCCTCCCAAAGTGCTAGGATTGCAGGCATGCGCCACCATGCCCGGCCTATAAATCAAAATATTATAAATGATTTTGGGCTGGGTGCAGTGGCTCACATCTATAATCCCAGCACTTTGGGAGGCTGAGGTGGGCAGATCACGAGGTCAGGAGTTCCAGACGAGCCTGGCCAACATAGTGAAACCCCATCTCTACCAAAAATACAAAAAAAATTAGCCGGGCTGGGCGTGGCGGCCAGTGCCTGTAATCGCTTGAACCCGGGAGGCAGAGGTTGCAGTGAGCCGAGATCGTGCCACTGCACACCAGCCCCTGCGACAGTGTAAGACTCCTCTTAAAAAATAAATAAATAAATAAACGATTTTGTTTGCTTCTTTTGAAACTGTGGGGGAAGTAAGAGAGCTTCCTAGAATTATAGAAAATCATAGAAGGCCAAGCGCAGTGGCTCAAGCCTGTAATCCCAGCCCTTTGGGAGGCCGAGACGGGCGGATCACGAGGTCAGGAGATCGAGACCATCCTGGCTAATACGGTGAAACCCCGTCTCTACTAAAAAATACAAAAAACTAGCCGTTCGAGGTGGCGGGCGCCTGTAGTCCCAGCTACTCGGGAGGCTGAGGCAGGAGAATGGCGTAAACCCAGGAGGCGGAGCTTGCAGTGAGCTGAGATCCAGCCACTGCACTCCAGCCCGGGCAACAGGGCGAGACTCCGTCTCAAAAAAAAAGAAAAAAAAAAAAAAGAAAAGAAAAGAAAATCATAGAAAAGCCCGCTCTGAATGGACATCTGGGTTTTGAAAGAGCACAGAAAGCCATGTGGTCCTAGACATGTGACTGCCTTTCTGGGCCTCTGTTTCCTCAACTACAGCCTTAGAGGCTACACTGGTCAAGCTACAGAGTCACCACAGCGTGGAATTTCCTCTCACAGTTACTGTAATTGATTACAGTGCTCTGAAGGGGGTGCCACTATCTCCCATTTCATAGATGAGGAAACCGAGGCTCCCAAGGTTCAATGGCTTGCTTGAAGTCACTCAGCTGGTACTGGTGGACGGAGGACTGGAACCCACGTCTGCCTGCCCCAGAGCCCATTGCTCATGTCTGCTGCATGAGATTATCTCTTTCTGTGGTACCAGTTTTTGGAGCAACCAGAATGAGATGAATTTGTTTTGGAGATAGATACAGAGCAAGTGGAGGCAGAAGGAAACCTAACTCCATGTCACAACAAATGCCCTTCAGGACTTTTCATGCCCCTGTTGACTGTACATGTTTGGATCCACTAAATAGCTGGATCAAATTTTTAAGGGTTTTGGCCGGGCGCGGTGGCTCAAGCCTATAATCCCAGCACTTTGGGAGGCCGAGACGGGCGGATCACGAGGTCAGGAGATCGAGACCATCCTGGCTAACACAGTGAAACCTTGTCTCTACTAAAAGTACAAAAAATTAGCCGGGCGAGGTGGCGGACGCCTGTGGTCCCAGCTACTCAGGAGGCTGAGGCGGGAGAATGGCATGAACCCGGGAGGCGGAGGTTGCAGTGAGCTGAGATCCGGCCACTGCACTCCAGCCTGGGTGACAGAGCAAGACTCCGTCTCGAAAAAAAAAAAATCAGAGATGAAGAAATGAGCCTTACTAATAGTCACCATACAAACCACCCTCTGCTATGGCTAAATTTTTAAGGGTTTCTTGTTCTCTCTTGCTGTTTTAGTGACCTCCAGGGTCTCTCCGAGTCCCTCTCATGTTCAGATTTTTTCCAATCTCATTTTCTGCTGTTGTCACCTCTTTCCCCTCACAACATACCCCAAGTTTCAGAAATCAGAGTGACTCACATTTGTCATCATCTGCTGTGTGGTTTTTTTTTGTTGTTGTTTTGTTTTGTTTTTGCACCCAGGCCTTTGCTTCTGCTGTGCCTGCTGCTTTGAACGCCCTTTTCCCATCTTAGATGCACACCTCCCAATCCTGGTGGTCTTTCAAAGTTCTACCTCAACACACATTCTCTGGGAGCTGTCTTGGGCCACTCTATACCTCTGTGACCATATCCTCCTCTGGGTCCTAATCATATTATATGCCCACCTCTGAGGGCACTGAGCACTGTAAGGGTAGTTATGTGTTGGGGGGACATATTTCCCCCAAAAGAACCAGCTTCCTCAGGGTAGGAACTGTATCCGATTTCTCTCTCCACTGCTTGGTCCATAACATACCTCAATAAATATTAAATGAATAAGTGATTCCTTTTCTTTCTTCTTGGGGGCTGTAAACCAGTGGTCTGTGCTCTGGCCCTGAGCCAAATGACCTTATGCTTATCATAACCTGACTGCTTAAAGACCCCCACACTCTGCCCAGTAGCACCCCCTTTATGCAGAGTTTAAAAGTCAGGCATGCAAAATAGAAGCCAAATAGACATTCGTAAGATGCCCCTCCTCCCCTGACTTCTTGCCCCCTCTCCCTCTAATCCTTCCAGCCTGCGGGAGCTCGGAGGCCTCAGCCTACCTGGACGAGCTGCGTTTGGCTGTGGCTTGGAACCGCGTGGACATTGCCCAGAGTGAACTCTTTCGGGGGGACATCCAATGGCGGGTGAGGGGTCAGGGCCTGGGGTTGGGCATCCTGACAAGGGGACTGTGCTCTCCTCCCTCTCTGCCTTTTTAGACACCTTTCCACCCTGCCTTCCATTATGGCCTGTCCAGCCTTCCCTTAATTGCCCATCCATCTCTGATTGTCCATCTGCCCCAACATGTTTCCTCTCTCCCCATCCATCCCTCTGTCCATCTATCCATCTCTCCACCCTGTACATCCATCTATCCATTCATCCGTTCATTCATCTATTTATCCATCCATCCATTTGTCCATCCATCCATCCATCCATTTTATCCATCCATCCCTTTGTCCATCCATCCGTCTGTCCATCCATCCATCCATCCATCAAGCCATCCATCCATCCATCCATCTGTCCCTCATACCGTTGTACTCCCTTCTCTTGTCCTTAACCTTTGAGCTAATCTCTTCCCCCATTCATCGCACCCCCGCCAGTCCTTCCATCTCGAAGCCTCCCTCATGGACGCCCTGCTGAATGACCGGCCCGAGTTCGTGCGCTTGCTCATCTCCCACGGCCTCAGCTTGGGCCGCTTTCTGACCCCGATGCGCCTGGCCCAACTCTACGGCGCGGCGCCCCCCAACTCGCTCATCCGCAACCTTTTGGATCAGGCGTCCCACAGCGCAGGCACCAAAGCCCTAGCCCAAAAAGGGGGAGCTGCGGAGCCCCGGCCCCCTGACGTGGGGCATGTGCTGAGGATGCTGCTGGGGAAGATGTGTGCGCCGAGGTACCCCTCCGGGGGCGCCTGGGACCCTCACCCAGGCCAGGGCTTCGGGGAGAGCGTAAGGACCGGGCAAAGCTGGGGGGGCCCCCTCTCCATGGGAAGGACCTGGGGGCGGGATTACATCAGGAATGGGGCGTGGCCAGAGCAGGGGTGTGACCAAACCAGGGGCAGGGCTGGTGGTGGCCAGTGTTGGGGAGGGGCCAGTCCTCACCACCCCTCCTTTTGCTGGCAGACGGGTCTGCTCTCGGACAAGGCCACCTCGCTGCTCTCACTGGATGTTGACCTCGGGCAGGCCCCCTGGAGTGACCTGCTTATTTGGGCACTGCTGCTGAACAGGGCACAGATGGCCATGTACTTCTGGGAGATGGTGAGTGCTGACTTGGCGCTCCTGCATCCCTGTCCTTTAGGCCACTGGATGCCAGTGTTCACCATACAATTACCATACAATTCCCCGACCCCTGACATCACCTGACCGTCGCCCCATCCTCCATCCGTGATATATGCCTCCAACTGCTTCCTCTTTCTTTTCTCTCCCTCATATCAAGCATTATTTTATATTTTTACTTTTCGAGACAGAGTCTCGCTCTGTTGCCCAGGCTGCAGTGCAGTGGCATGATCTTGGCTCACTGCAACCTCAGTCTCCCAGGTTCAAGTAATTCTCCTGCCTCAGCCTCCCAAGTAACTGGGATTACAGGCACCTGCCACCATGCATGGCTAATTTTTGTATTTTTTTTTTTTTTTTTTTAAGTAGAGATGGGGTTTCACCATGTTAGCCAGGCTGGACTGCTGACCTCAAGTGATCCGCCTGCTTCGACTTCAAAAAATGCTGGGATTACAGGCATGTGCCACCATGCTCGGCCAAGATTCTCTCTTTGTCTTGGCCTTTGATAACATATCTCAGTGTGGATCTCTCTGAATTTATTTTACTTGGAGTTCCTTGAGCTTCCTGGATGTGTAGACTTACGTCTTTCACGAAATTTTGGAAGTTTTTAGGACATTATATCTTCAAATATTATTTCTTTCCCTTTCTCTCTTTCTTTTCCTTTTGGACTCTCATTATGTGTGTATTAGTATTCTGTATGGTGTCTTGCAAGTCCCTTAGGCTCTACTTATTTTCCTTCATTTGTTTTTCTTTTTTCTCCTCCAGCTGGATAATCTCAATGAACTTAGCTTCAAATTCACTGATCTTTATTTTGCCTTTTTTATGAATCTACTGTTGAGTCCCTCTAGTGGTTTTTATGTTTCAGTTATTGTGCTTTTTAGCTTCAGAGTTTCTGTTTGGTTCCTTTCTGTAATTTCTATCTCTATATTCTTTTTTTTCTCCCCTGGTCCCACTACAAAACTTTATTTTTGATTAGAGTACCATTCTCAATCTCTTCTATAAAAAGCAGGAAAAAAAAGCACCACTTCACTCAAGACCTATGTACATATAAGATGTTTTCTGGTTTTTTATTTTTTATTTTTTTAAATTTTTATTATTATTATTATTATTATTATTTTTTTGAGACGGAGTCTCGCTCTGTCGCCCAGGTTGGAGTGCAGTGGCCAGATCTCAGCTCACTGCAAGCTCCGCCTCCCGGGTTCCCACCATTCTCCTGCCTCAGCCTCCCGAGTAGCTGGGACTACAGGCGCCAGCCACCGCGCCTGGCTAGTTTTTTGTATTTTTTAGTAGAGATGGGGTTTCACCGTGTTAGCCAGGATGGTCTCAATCTCCTGACCTCGTGATCCGCCCGTCTCAGCCTCCCAAAGTGCTGGGATTACAGGCTTGAGCCACCGCGCCCGGCCTAAATTTTTATTATTTTTAAAAAAATAAATTCAGTGTTCACATTTCTATAAAGAATTAACCCAGTTTCAGGAAACACTGCCTCTATCTCTGTATTCTTATTCTCTAGGGGGTGAGACATCTTTTTCCTGTCTACCTTTAGTTCTTTTTTCATGATTTCCTTTAGCTCTTTGAGCATATTTAAGACAGGTTATTTAAAGTCTTTGTCTAGTAAGTTCAATGTCTGAGTTTCTGCAGGGATAGTTTCTATTCATTTATTTATTTTTCCTACTCATTTCTATTCGTTTCATTTATTTTCCTTTCTTTTCTTTTTTTCTTTTTTTTCTTGTTGTTGAGACAGAGTCTCATTCTGTCACTCAGGCTGGACTGCAGTGGTGTGACCAGAGTTCACTGCAACCTTGACCTTCTTGGACTCAAGCGATCTTCCCACCTCAGCCTCCTGAGTAGCTGGGTCTACCGGCCACATGACAAGCTAATTTTAAAAAAATCTGCATGGCCGGGTGCGGTGGCTCAAGCCTGTAGTCCCAGCACTTTGGGAGGCCGAGATGGGCGGATCATGAGGTCAGGAGATCGAGACCATCCTGGCTAACACGGTGAAACCCCGTCTCTATCAAAAAATACAAAAAACTAGCCAGACGAGGCGGCGGGCACCTGTAGTCCCAGCTACTCGGGAGGCTGAGGCAGGAGAATGGCGTAAACCCGGGAGGCGGAGCTTGCAGTGAGCTGAGATCTGGCCACTGCACTCCAGCCTGGGCAACAGAGCGAGACTCCATCTCAAAAAAAAAAAAAAAAAAAAAAAAATCTGCAGAGATGGGGTCTTACTATGTTGCCCAAGCTGGTCTTGAATTCTTGGGCTCAAGCAATTCTCCTGCCTTGGCCTCCCAAAGTGCTGGGATTACAGGTGTGAGCCACTGTGGCTGGTCTCTATTAATTTCTTTTTTTTTTCCAGTATATGAACCATATTGTCTTGTTTCTTTGCATGCCTCATAATTTTTTGTTGAAAAGGGGAACATTTTGAATATGATAATGTTGCAACTCTGGAAATCAGCTTATGCCCTCCCTCCAGGGTTTGTTGTGGCTGTTGCTTGCTGTGGGTCATTGTTGTTTGTTTAGTGACTTTTCTTTTTTCTTTTTCTTGTTGTTGTTTTGGGATGGAGTCTCGCTCTGTGGCCCAGGCTAGAGTGTGGTGGTGCAATCTCAGGTCACTGCAAGCTCCACCTCCCAGGTTTAAGCGATTCTCCTGCCTTAGCCTCCCAAGTAGCTGGGATTACAGGTGTGTACCACCACACCCGGCTAATTTTTGTATTTTTCGTAGAGATGGGGTTTCACTATGCTAGCCAAGCTGGTCTCAAACTCCTGACCTCAGGTGATCCACCTGCTTCGGCCTCCCAAAGTGCAGGGATTATAGGTGTGAGCCACCATACCCACCCTGTTTAGTGACTTCTCTAAAGTTTTTTTAGAAGAAAAGTCTGTATTCTCTCTCTCTCTTTTTTTTTAGGAAAGTCTGTATTCTTTGTCATGTGTGGCCGTGGAAGCCCCTCTTCTGTTAGCTTAGTGGTCTGCTAGTGACTTGACAGAGATATCCTTAAATACCTGGAACCATAGAAGCAAACACAAGAAACTCCCTGTAAGTGCTGGGATTATAGGCTTGAGCCACCGCGCCTGGCCCACCATGGCTGTGTATTGAAGCAGTCTTTCAATAGTTAGCCAAGCTGTTTACAATTCTGCTTTAGTCTTCACTTCCTGCTTGTGCAGAGCCTAAAGTTCAGGCAGAGATAAGAGCGTCAGGTTTTCTTTGGTATTTTCTGAGTACGCCGCTAGCCCTAGTCATGCATCTAGCCTTTTGAATTTCCTGGCACACAAGGAAGCTTTTCAAAGCCCTTATTTCCTCCAAGTGTTTCCTTTCATGGCCTCTTTTTTTTTTTTTTTTTTTTTTTTTTTGAGACGGAGTCTCACTCTGTCGCCCAGGCTGGAGTGCAGTGTCCGGATCTCAGCTCACTGTAAGCTCCACCTCCCAGGTTCACGCCATTCTCCTGCCTCAGCCTCCCGAGTAGCTGGGACTACAGGCGCCCGCCACCTCACCCGGCTAGTTTTTTGTATTTTTTAGTAGAGACAGGGTTTCACCGTGTTAGCCAGGATGGTCTCGATCTCCTGACCTCATGATCCGCCCGTCTCGGCCTCCCAAAGTGCTGGGATTACAGGCTTGAGCCACCGCGCCCAGCTCATAGCCTCTTTCTTTCCAAGCTGCTTAGTGTATCTATTGCTGCCTTTACTGTGATTCCTTGACTCTGGTGGCTGTGGAGAATTCATTTGCCTTTGAAAGATTTTAACAAGCCGGTGCGGTGACTCCCGCTGTCATCCCAGCACTTTGGGATGCCGAGGCGGGCAGATCACCCGAGGTCAGGAATTTGTGACCAGCCTGACCAACATGGAGAAACCCTATCTCTACTAAAAATACCAAAAATTAGCCAGGCATGGTGGCGCATACCTCTAATCCCAGCTACCTGGGAGGCTGAGGCAGAACTGCTTGAAGCCGGGAGGCAGAGGTTGTGGTGAGCTGAGATCTTACCATTGTACTCCAGCCTGGGCAACAAGAGTGAAACTCCATCTCAAAAAAGATTTTAACACACACTGCTGGAAAGGCATTTTTTCTCTGGGGAAAGCTCTAAGGCAAGTGAAGCAAAGTCAAACCCTTCAGCTGTTGCTTCAGGGAGCCACCAGATAGGGCCCCACGCGACCACAATTCTGGAGGGTAAGGTCTGAATTGCTCCTCTAGTACCAGCGGCCCACACCAGGAATGTGTGTCTTTGTCTTCAAGGCTGCCACTGAGCTGGGGAGCTGGGGATATAGTAAGTGGGTAGGTTAAAATGCTGCAGCGCCCTCTTACTGAAATTTAGTAGTCTCTTCATTAAGCATTTTCTTGGTTTTTTTGGTAAGTTTTGGATTAGATTCCAGAATTCTAGAAAAGTTGATTCTGACAGTTTTTGCTAGCTATTGGTTGCTTTTGTGGAGGGATGAAGTTTTGAAGTTCCCTACACTGGCATTTTTGGTTACCTCTCCAAGTGCTTTTAAAACTTTTATTGTTGGCCGGGCGCGGTGGCTCAAGCCTGTAATCCCAGGACTTTGGGAGGCCGAGACGGGCGGATCACGAGGTTGGGAGATCGAGACCATCCTGGCTAACACGGTGAAACCCCGTCTCTACTAAAAACTACAAAAAACTAGCCGGGTGAGGTGGCGGCGCCTGTAGTCCCAGGCTACAGTAGTAGTAGGTGGCTACCTGGGAGGCTGAGGCAGGAGAATGGCGTGAACCCGGGAGGCGGAGCTTGCAGTGAGCTGAGATCCAGCCACAGCACTCCAGCCTGGTGACAGAGTGAGACTCCGTCTCAAAAAAAAAAAAAAAACTTTTATTGTTAGAGACAGTGTCTTCCTCAGTCATCCAGGCTGGAGTGCAGTGGCATGATCATGGCTCACTGCAGCCTCAACTTCCTGGGCTCATTTGATCCTCCTACCTCAGCCTCCCTAGTAGCTGGGACTACAGGAGCAAACCACCACGCCTGGCTAACTAAAAAAAATTTTTTTTGAGACGGAGTCTCGCTCTGTCGCCCAGGCTGGAGTGCAGTGGCCGGATCTCAGCTCACTGCAAGCTCCGCCCCCCGGGTTTACGCCATTCCCCTGCCCCCACCCTCCAAATTAGCTGGGCTTCCGGGCGCCCGCCAGCAACCCCAGCTAATTATTTTTTTATTTTTTTTTAATTTTTAGTAGAGACAGGGTTTCACCATTTTATCCAGGATGGTCTTGATCTCCTGACTTCGTGATCCGCCTGCCTCAGCCTCCCAAAGTGCTGGGATTACAGGCGTGAGCAACCGTGCCCGGTCAAAAAAATTTTTTTTTGTGGATATGGAGTCTCACTATGTTGCCTAGGCTGGTCTTGAATTCCTGGGCTCAAGCAATCCTCCTGCATCTGTAACCACCCAATGGGTTCACCTTGCCTGCTGCCTAGACAGAGCCGACTTACCAAAACAGGGAAATTGTAATGGAGAAAGAGTAATTAACGCAGAGCCGGGCTATGCGGGAGACCTCAGTTTTATTATTACTCAAATCAGTCTCCTTGAGGATTCGGGGATGAGAGTTTTTAAAGATAATTTGGTGGGTAGGGGCTTGGGAAGTGGGGAGTGCTGATTGGTCAGGTTGGAGATGGACTCACAGGGAGCCCAAGTGAGTTTTTCTGGCTGTCTTTTGTTCCTGAGTGGGAAGGCAGAACTCATTGAGCCAGATTACAGTCCGGGTGATGTCAGCTGATCCATCCAGTGCAAGGTCTGCAAAGTATCTCAAGCACTCATCTTAGGTTTTACAATAGTAATGTTATCCCCAGGAGCAATATGGGAAGCCAAAGGCTGCATGACCCCCTAACCATAATTTCTAATTTTTTTTTTTTTTTTTGAGACAGAGTCTCGCTCTGTCGCCCAGGCTGGAGTGCAGTGGCACAATCTTGGCTCACTGCAGCTCTGCCTCCCGGGTTCACGCCATTCTCCTGCCTCAGCCTCCCGAGTAGCTGGGACTACAGGCGCCCGCCACCACGCCCAGCTAATTTTTTGTATTTTTAGTAGAGACGGGGTTTCACCGTGTTAGCCAGGATGGTCTCGATCTCCTGACCTCATGATCCGCCCGCCTTGGCATCCCAAAGTGCTGGGATTACAGGCGTGAGCCACCATGCCCGGCCCATAATTTATAATCTTGTAGCTAATTTGTTAGTCCTCAAAGGCAGACTGGTCCCCAGGCAAGAAGGGCATCTTTTGGGAAAGGGCTATTATTGATTTTGTTTCAGAGTCAAACCATGAACTGAATTCCTTCCCAAAGTTACTTCAGCCTATGCCCAGAAGCAAGGACAGCTTAAGGGTTAGAAGCAAGATGGAGTCAGCTAGGTCTGATTTCTTTCATTGTCATAATTTCCTCAGTTGTAATTTTTGCAAAGGTGGTTTCACTTCAGCCTCCCAACGTGCTGGGATTACAGTCATGAGCCACTTTACCCAGCCTCCAACTGCTTCTTGACCTGTCTGTGACTGCTGAATTCATTCGAACCCCTGACTTGCATCCGTGACTTGCATCCCTGGTCTCTGAACCACCTGACTTCTGGCATTTTCAACTGACGTTCAGTTTCTTCCAGATCTGTCTCCAAACATTGCTTCTTCCTTGGCCTCTGATGACCCCAGTTAGTTTCTGACCTCTGACTCTGTCCCTTCCCTTGACTTCAGGCTTTCTCCCCCTCTATGAACCGTCTTTGAGGCATCCATGCCCGCTTTGTCTCTCCAGGGTTCCAATGCAGTTTCCTCAGCTCTTGGGGCCTGTTTGCTGCTCCGGGTGATGGCACGTTTGGAGCCTGATGCTGAGGAGGCAGCACGGAGGAAAGACCTGGCGGTCAAGTTTGAGGGGATGGGCGTTGGTGCGTGGAGCATGGTGCCTGGGAGCAGGGACGGGGGCTGCCGCCAGCGGGGGAATGTGCATCTCCGCACTCCTCACATATCCCTGCGCCATCCCCTTAAATTCCCTTTCCTCTCCCTTCACACCCTCACCCTACTTCCCATCCCTGTCACATAATTAACTCCTCTGCCTCTAGACCTCTTTGGTGAGTGCTATCACAGCAGTGAGGTAAGGGCTGCCCGCCTCCTCCTCCGTCGCTGCCCGCTCTGGGGGGATGCCACTTGCCTCCAGCTGGCCATGCAAGCTGACGCCCGTGCCTTCTTTGCCCAGGATGGGGTACAGGTGAGTATCTGCGACATCAACATCCCAAACAGTCTCCAAGTGGACTCTGGGAAGTAGAGGGATGAGCCCCTGCCATTGGGAACATCTATGGTCTTGACCAGCCCCTCTCCCTGGAGATTACCCAGAAAGTCTCTCTTCTCTCTCAGAAAGGCTGCTCTTCCCATAAGAAGCCTCACTCCCTTCCACTAAAAGCCAACCTTCCCACGACAAAGCCCATCCTCCTAAAAAGTTCCACTCCAGATAGAGAAACTCCTGGTGACCCTATCAGGAAGTTCCACCTTTAACCTAAGAAGTCCTTCCCGCTTTCACGGAAGAGTCCATTTCTTTCAAAGGAAGTCCTAAGTCATCCACAGGAAGTCTGACGTCATCCACAGGAAGTCCCATGTCATCCACAGGAAATCCTTTCCAATTCTTTTAGAGGTCCCTAGTTTCAGTTCTCAGCAATTAGAATGGCCTTACTGAACAATTACGTTTTATTTTTGGACATAAACTTTGGCCTAGGAAATCCCACCCTTTCTATAGGAAATCGTCTGCCTTGGGAAGCCCCACTTGCTCCCACAGTCTCTCCGATGCTGACAAGTTGACATTTTGGAAACATTATCAGTATTTTTAGTTTGAATCTGACAGGGGCTCAGAATCTCACTTCAGTACAGGAAGTTGTGCCCACCCAACAGGAAGTCCCATCCTCATCTGTTGGAATGGTTTAGCCCACATTTCAAACAGCTACCCAGAGTCCCTTGCTGTGGATAGTGGTTAAACTCATCCAGCTCTACCATATACAGGCTGTGTTTCTTTGGGCCATTTCCTTAACCTCTCTGTGCCTCATGTGTGCCAAGGAGGAGATACTAGTACCCACCCCCTTATGTGTTGGGGATTCAGTGGACTAATCTACATAAAGTGCTTAGCCCTGTATCTGCCATATAGTGTCAATTTAAGTGTTGGCTGTTTACTGTCAAAACCTGGCCCAAGTTGTCTTTGCCTTTCACCACCGTCTCCCTACCTCAATAGTTGTGGCTGTGACACTGGGCACTTGCTCTGTACTTTGGAGCTGTGGTCCAACCCTTGCTGGGCATCTTAGGGAAGGGGCTGTGGGGGATATTTGAATCCTAATCCTGCCCACCCCCCACAGTCTCTGCTGACACAGAAGTGGTGGGGAGATATGGCCAGCACTACACCCATCTGGGCCCTGATTCTTGCCTTCTTTTGCCCCCCACTCATCTACACCCGCCTCATCACCTTCAGGTCAGTACCCTGGGGTAAGAGTGGTGGGGATGGGGGCGGGGTGCTCAGTTTCTCCTTTCTGCTCACTCTGCCCACCTTTCTTCCCTCATCTGCCCATTGTGTCCCTTCCCTGGGAATGGGACTGTCTCTCCATCCACTAAGGGAGTGCTGTGGGAGGTGAGTTTTGGGGGGATCCTCCCTGTGTCTCTAGTGGCAGTTACTCTGCCTTTCTGGCCATGGCTCTGGGGGAAGGTGCCTTTGGGGTGACTTTAGGAAACCACCTCTCTGTCTGTCTGCCACGTCTCCAGGTGAAGAAGTTGGAGTTTTGCTGGAGAATGCCTCTCCACCTCCTCTTCCCCTTAGTTCTCACTCTGTGCTTCCCTCCTTGCCAGGAAATCAGAAGAGGAGCACACACGGGAGGAGCTAGAGTTTGACATGGATAGTGCCGTTAACGGAGAAGGGCCTGTTGGGTGAGTGGAGCCCCCAGCACTGTGTGAGGTGGGGACATCCTGGGAAGTTCAGGACATGTGGCACTTCCACGTTGTGTTAGTCCCCTCTTGAGTTGCTACAAAGGAATACCTGAGACTGAGTAATTTATAAAGAAAAGAGGTTTCATTGGCTCATGGTTCTGCAAGTTGTACAGGAAGCATAGTGCTGGCATCTGCTGCTGGTGAGCCCTCAGGAAGCTTCCACTCATGACAGAAGGTGAGGGAGGAGCCAGTGTATCACATGGCAAGAGGAGAAGCAGGAGTAGGGGGTGCCACATAGATCTCATGTGAACTAACTGAGCAAAAAGTCACCAAAGGGATGGTGCTAAGCCATTTATGAGAGACGCACCACCAGGACCCAAACACCTTCCCCAGGCCCAACCTCCAACATTAGGGATTACATTTCTTTCCTTCTTTTATTTCTTTCTTTCCCTTTCTTTCTTTCTTTCTTCTTTCTTCTTTCTTTCTTTCTTTCTTTATTCTTTCTTTCCTTTCTTTCTTTCTCTTTCTCTCTCTCTCTTTCTCCCCTCCCTCCCTTCCTCCCTTCCTTCCTTCCTTCCTTCCTCCTTCCTTCCTTCCTTCCTTCCTTCCTTCCTTCCTTCCTTCCTTCCTATCTTGTCTTGCCTTTTTTGTCTTTTCTTTATTTTTTTTGATATGGAATCTCCCTCGGTTGCCCAGGCTGGAGTGCAGTAGTGCAATCTTGGCTCAGTGCAGCCTCTGTTTCCTGGGTTCCTGATCCGCCTGTCTCAGCCTTCCAGGTAGATGGGAGTAGAGGTGCATGCCACTACACCCAGCTAATTTTTGTATTTTTAAAGTAGAATCAGTGTTTTACCATGTTGGCCAGGCTGGTGTTGACCTCCTGACTTCAAGTGATTCGCCCACTTTGGCCTCCCAAAGTGCTAGGATTACAGGTGTGAGCCAGTGTGCCCAGCCAGGGATTACATTTCTTCCTTTTTTTTTTTTTTGAAATGGAGTCTCAATCCGTCACCCAGGCTGGAGTGCAGTGGTGCGATTTCGGCTCACTGCAACCTCCGCCTCCTGGGTTCAAGCGATTCTCCTGCCTCAGCCTCCTGAATAGCTGGGACTACAGGCACCCGCCACCACGCCCGGCTAACTTTTGTACTTTTAGTAGTGACAGGTTTCACCATATTGGCCAGGCTGCTCTTGAACTCCTGCCCTTGTGATCCTCCCGCCTCAGCCTCCCAGAGTACTGGGATTACAGGCGTGAGCCATTGTGCCCGGCCCAGGGATTACATTTCATTGTGAGATTTGGAAGGGACAAACGTCCAAACTATATCACACATCCCATCAGGGACTGAGATACTGAGGAAGCTTCCCAAATGCCAAGCTCAGGTCAGCCTCCTAACTAGCAGGGAACGCAGGCATGTGCCACCATCAAAAAAATAAAAATAAAAAAAATTTAAGTCTGAGTCTTGCTATGTTGTCCAGGCTGGTCTCAAACTCCTGGGCTTAAGCTATCCCCAAACCTTGGCCTCCCAAAATGGTGTAAGCCACTGTATCTGGCCTCAAATTTAAATATATTTATGTATATACAGCTTTTTTGTTTGCTTGTTTTTTCAGATGGAGTCTTGCTCTGTCTCCAAGCAGGAGTGCAGTGGTGCGATCTCGGCTCACTGCAATCTCTGCCTCCTGAGTTCAAGCGATTCTCCTGCCTCAGCCTCTCGAGTAGCTGGGATTACAGTCACCTGCCACCACGCCCAGCTAATATTTTTGTATTTTTAGTAGAGACGGGGTTTCACCATGGTGGCCAGGATGGTCTCCATCTCCTGACCTCGTGATCTGTCCACCTCAGCCTCCTAAAATGCTAGGATTACAGGCATGAGCCACCA
>NC_045454.1:145010-160267 GCF_002776525.5 Piliocolobus tephrosceles | reverse complement strand
CCTCCCGGGTTTACGCCATTCTCCTGCCTCAGCCTCCCGACTAGCTGAGACTACAGGCGCCCGCCACCACTCCCGGCTAGTTTTTTGTATTTTTTTAGTAGAGAGCTAAATTTTTAAAATATTTTTTGTAGAGACGAGGTTTTGCCATGTTGGCCAGGCTGGTCTCCAACTCCTCGGCTCAAGTGATCAGTTCACCTCTTGACGGGAGATTTCAGAGGTCAGAGGTTAGATACAAGAGTCAAAACCCAAGAAGGTAGCGCTGGGCAGACTGAGTTTCAGGTCAGCAGGGTCAGATGTGCCAGGCCAAAAGTCTCCATGATGGTGGAGATCAGGACTCTTGTCCTTTGAGACAGGGTCCCTTCTCTTCTCTCCCCAACAGGACGGCGGATCCCGCCGAGAAGACGCCGCTGGGGATCCCGCGCCAGCCCGGCCGCCGGGATTGCTGCGGGGGCTACTGCGGGGGGCACTGGTGCCTACGCCGCTGGTTCCACTTCTGGGGAGCGCCGGTGACCGTCTTCATGGGCAACGTGGTCACCTACCTGCTGTTCCTGCTGCTTTTCGCGCGGGTGCTGCTCGTGGATTTCCAGCCGGCGCCACCCGGCGCCCTGGAGCTGCTGCTCTACTTCTGGGCTTTCACGCTGCTATGCGAGGAGCTGCGCCAGGGCCTGAGCGGAGGCGGGGGCAGCTTGGCCAGCGGGGGCCCCGGGCCTGGCTGTGCCTCACTGAGCCAGCGCCTGTGCCTCTACCTCGCCGACAGCTGGAACCAGTGCGACCTAGTGGCCCTCACCTTCTTCCTCCTGGGCGTGGGCTGCCGGTGAGTGCCCCGGGGCCTTGGAACCCCGGCCCCTGGCCACCTGTCATCCTTCCTGCCCACTCCCGGGGTCTCCACTCCTGGCTTCCCCGCAGCTGGGCAGCAGGTCAAGCCATCCCTGCTGACTGGAGAAAAAGAAACAAAACCCCTCTTAGGAAAGTCAGGCATGACGATTGCCCCAGGGTAATTGACTGGCACCTGGAGATCTGGCTTCAGAGAAGGCAGGATTCAGGGGAAAACCCCGCTGTCCGCCACTCAGCCTCTGTGGCTATTTATTGCTAGGTCTGAAAGTTAACACATATTTCTGGGAGCGCCCCGACCTGCGTGCCAACCCCACCTCCTCCTTCCTGTTCCTCCACACAGCTCGTTGGTCCCAGGCCCCTTGCCCTCCTGCCCCCGACTTACTCTTTTCCTTCCTTCCTTCCTTCCTTCCTTCCTTCCTTCCTTCCTTCCTTCCTTCCTTCCTTCCTTCCTTCCTTCATCTTCCTTCCTTCGTTTTCCTTCCTTCTGTTCTTTCATTCTTTTCATTCTTTCGTTCTTTCTCTCTCTTTTTCTTTCTCTCTCTTTCTTTTTCTCTTTCTTTTCTTTCTCTCTCTCTTCCTGTCTCCTCTGCCCCCTCCCTCCTTCCCCCTTCCTTCCTTCCTTCATTTCTTCCTTCCTTCCATCCATCCTTCCATCCCTCCACGCTAAGGGTTTGACCCTTGCCCTGCCACATTAGGATACTCCTGCTTTTGAGGAGAGCAAACAGAAAACTTTACGGACACAACCTGGTGACTGCTTGTTCGTTCGTTCTTTCTTTCTTTCTTTCCTTTTTTTTTTTTTTTTTTTGCCAGAGTTCCGCTGTGTCGCCCAGGCTGGAGTATAGTGGTACAATCTTGGCTCACTGCCACTTCCACCTCCTGGGTTCAAGCGATTCTCCTGCCTCAGCCTTGCGAGTAGCTGGGATTACAGGCATGCACCACTACACCCAGCTAAATTTTTTTTTGTATTTTTTTCGTAGAGATGGGGTTTTGCCATATTGGCCAGGCTGGCCTTGAACTCCTGGCCTCAAGTGATCCACTCGCCTTAGCCTTCAGACGTGCTGGGATTACAGATGTGGGCCACCGTGCCTGGCCAACAAGCTGGTGACTGTTCACAAGGGACCTGACACATCCTGAATGGTTGACAGTGATGACAGTGATGATCCCTACTCCAGCTTTTCTCAGTAGCCACGCTGAAAGGCAGGCTTCCTCTAAGCTGTGTTAGCAGTATCACAAAGTGATTCGACATAAATAATTTATTCAAGCAGGGAGCAAGATATGAGAGTTTTGTAGAACACTAATACTTCTGTTTATCATTTGTTGTATTTTGTATAAAGTGACTTTTGAGATGAAAGGGCTAAGGCCGTATGCTACCATGCTCTAGGATTGCCAGCAATATTTTGGACAGTTTATCAAACCCACCACTTTCCAGGTGAAGGAAGAATTACTACATGAGAAAAATGGAAAGATCTCAGCTTAAAAGGGAGAAGTGGGCAGGCGCGGTGGCTCACGCCTGTAATCCCAGCACTTTGGGAGGCCGAGGCGGGTGGATCACCTGAGGTCAGGAGTTCAAGACCAGCCTGCCCAACATGGTGAAACCCCATCTCTAATAAAAATACAAAAGTTAGCCGGGCATGGTGGCGGGCACCTGTAATCCCAGCCACTCAGGAGGCTGAGGCAGGAGAATTGCTTGAACCCGGAGGCGGAAGTTGCTGTGAGCCAAGATCAAGCCACTGCACTCCAGCCTGGGTGGAAAGAGCGAAACTCGGTCTCAAAGAAACAAACAAACAAAAAGGGAGAAATGTCTAATCATCTCCAGAATTGAATGGATGAATCATCCTTTGTTTTGCCAGTTCCTTCTAGATGGACATTTAGGTTCTCTCTCGCGCTCTCTCTCATTTTAAATAGAGACGGGGTCTCACTGTGTTGCCCAGGCTGGTCTCAAACTCCTGGGCTCAAGCAATCCTCCCACCTTGGCTTTCCAAAGTGCTGGGATTACAGGTGTGAGCCACCGTGCCCAGCCTTCTGTTTTTTTATTATTCCAAAATAATAAAAGTTTACATCCCAGATGTAAAGTGTATGGGTCAAAGCGTACATATGTTCTTGACGTGGATAGATTTCCTTCTAAGTAACTTCACCCGTTTCCACCCCTGCCATCAGGATAAGAGAGTGCCCTCTTGAGGCCATTCTTGACAATGCCTGATACTTTGACTCTCAAATGTAGCTCTCAATTTAACTGAAAAAAAAAAGTTTGCCTATTTAATGGGCAAACATGACTTCTCCTTGTTTTAATTTATGCACTATTGACTACCAGGTAGGTTGGACCTCTTTTCCTAAGCTTAATGGCCACGTGTGCTTGTGTCAATTGTCTTCTTTGCCCCCCCATTTTTAAAATTGGGGGTCATTGACTTTTTTTTTTTTTTTTTTAGAGTCAGAATCTTGCTGTGTCGCCAAGGCTGGAGTGCAGTGGTGCGATCTCGGCTCACTGCAACCTCCGCCTCCCAGGTTCACACCATTCTTCTGCCTCAGCCTCCCGAGTAGCTGGGACTACAGGCGCCCGCCACCACACCTGGCTAATTTTTTGTATTTTCAGTAGAGACAGGGTTTCACCGTGTTCACCAGGATGGTCTCAATCTCCAGACCTCATGATCCGCCTGCCTCGGCCTCCCAAAGTGCTGGGATTACAGGCGTGAGCCACCACGCCCGGCCCATTGATTTTATGTATATATATCTCGCTCTTCTCCTTATACTCTGGATCCTAATCCTTGGTAGTTTTGTTGGTCTTAATATCTTCTTGAATTCTGTGGCTTGTCTTTTCACTTTCACTTTTGTATGTTTCTTTTCTTTCTTTCTTTCTTTCCTTTTTTTTTTTTTTGAGCTCGCTTCGGCCTCCCGAAGTGCTGGGATTACAGGCGTGAGCCACTGCACCTGTCCATACACTAGATTTTTAATCCAGCCAAAATTTAAGTACATGAGGATGCAAAATAGGGGTAGCATTTTCATTTTCCCCATAGGAATTTCTGATATTTCTGATGTTTACTGGCCGTTTGAATTCTGTGAATTGTACGTGGTATCCTTTACCTGGCTTCCTTCCTATTCCTTCCTTTTGCTTATTGGTTTGTGGGGACTCTATATGTTTTGCCTTTTATAGGTTGGATAGATATTCCGACAGTTTTTCCCAGCTTGATTCTTACGGGGACCGGCTGTTTGCTAAGGCCATCGTTCATTCAGTCATTACTGAATAGACGCAGCCATTTTTCAAATGGGTGCCAGTGCCCTGCGTGGACCAGCTTGGCACTGAGTAAATTTGAGTAAACCTCAGGTGACTGGGAGGGTCCTGGTCCTGCCCGGTGGAGGCTGCAGCTTCATCTGAAGCATGGCATTGGGAAGACTCCCATTTTCCTTGGCGTCTTGTGACACTTGAGTAACCCTTGCGGCATCTCCCCACACCACAGGCTGACCCTGGGTTTGTACCACCTGGGCCGCACTGTCCTCTGCATTGACTTCATGGTTTTCACGGTGCGGCTGCTGCACATCTTCACGGTCAACAAACAGCTGGGGCCCAAGATCGTCATTGTGAACAAGATGGTGAGGGAGGGGCGGGGTGGAAGTGGGCGGGGCCATAGGAAAAGGGGTGGGGCTGGGGAGGGAGTGGTCTGTGGAGAAAGGGTGTGACTTTGGGGAGCAAGGGGCGTGGTTTTGGGATAAGGGGTGGGGAAGGGCGGGGCCAGATTCAGCCACATCTCCCCACAGATGAAGGATGTGTTCTTCTTCCTCTTCTTCCTCGGCGTGTGGCTGGTGGCCTACGGCGTGGCCACGGAGGGGCTCCTAAGGCCACGGGACAGTGACCTCCCAAGTATCCTGCGCCGCGTCTTCTACCGTCCCTACCTGCAGATCTTCGGGCAGATCCCCCAGGAGGACATGGATGGTAGAGGGGGATGACAGGGCCTGACAGCCTCCCTCTGAGTCTCTGTCCCCGCTCTCTGGGTCTCTGTACCCCTGTTTCTAAGAAAATGTCTCTGAGTCTCTGTCTCCCTCTTTCTCTGGATCTCTGAGTGATACCCTATATTTCCTATCATCTTCTCTCTGGGTCTCTGCCCACCCCACCCCCTCTGTCTTTCTGCTGTCTTTTTTTTTTTTTTTTAGATGGATGTTAGAAATGTTTGTTTTTTGGTGTCGTAAAGAAATAGTACTTGAACATCAATTTAATTTTTTTAGTAAGGCCATTTTAATTTTTTGTAGAAAGTGTACACTCGCCAGCAGTTTTGCCACGAGAATACACCGAACAAAGGCGATAGGGTCATTTATAACCTGACGCGTCTATCTTACTGCTGTGTCTGGTTTTTATTGGCTGGAACCGAACTTTACATTTTGTATTTGTCTTGACTGGCTGGTAACTTAGAACTTTTTAAAAGAGGCAAAGGCAGAGGAGAACAAAGGAAGGAGGAGGTAACTTGTGGAATGTTGAGAAAGGTAAAAACACTTTTAAATAAGGAATAGGAACAGGCTATGACCTAATGCTTGCTTGGACCAGTATAAGCATGCCAGGGCAAATATTTAGGCTAAATTGTGGGAGCTAAGAATGTAAAGTACATTGATTTCTTTATTACGGCTAACAGATATTTAAGAATGTTAGCACAGGTCTGTGAATACATTTTGTTTCTAAAAGAAGTTACTATTTATTCTTAATTAGATAGGGAGGAGAGTCTTTAAAGAGGAGCCTCTGCTTTACTTTTTACATGGAGTTTTGCTCTTGTTGCCCAGGCTGGAGTGCAATGGCGCGATCTCAGCTCACTGCAACCTCCGCCTCCCGGGTTGAAGCAATTCTCCTGTCTCAGCCTCCCAAGTAGCTGGGACTACAGGCTCGTGCCACCATGCCTGGCTAACATTTTTGTATTTTTAGTAGAGAGTGGGTTTCATCATATTGGTCAGGCTGGTCTCGAACTCCCGACCTCAGGTGATCCGGCCATCTCCGCCTCCCAAAGTGCTGGGGTTACAACATGAGCCACCACACCTGGCAGTCTTTCTGTCTTTCTTAGGCCTCTGTCCCCATCACCCCATCTCTGAATGTCTCTCTTCACAGTGGCCCTCATGGAGCACAGCAACTGCTCGTCGGAGCCCGGCTTCTGGGCACACCCTCCCAGGGCCCAGGCAGGTGTCTGCGTCTCCCAGTATGCCAACTGGCTGGTGGTGATGCTCCTCGTCATCTTCCTGCTCGTGGCCAACATTCTGCTGGTCAATTTGCTCATTGCCATGTTCAGGTGAGGCCTGACTGCTCTCTGCTCCGACCCCACCAGCATGACCCATGGCCCTCTCATGACTCTTGAATGCCGTCTAATGAATTCTGTCTTTAGTCCCTGAACTCTGATCCAATCTAATGCTGCCTTCTCCCGAGACCCAAGCAGACCCTGCTTGTGACTTGTACTTTGGACTGATCCTCTTCCTGAGCCCAGTTTGAACTTCCTTATTTTTATTTTTTTGAGACAGAGTCTCACTGTGTCGCCAAGGCTAGAGTGTGGTGGTGTGATCATAGCTTACTATAGCCTCGACCTCCTGGACTCAAGCAATGCTCCTGCCTTAGCCCCATAGTAGCTGGGACTACTTTAAATTAGCCAGGCCAGCATGCCTGCCTAATTAAAAAATTTATTTGGAGAGGGGGGGTCTCACTATGTTGTCTAGGCTGGTCTTGAGCTCCTAGACTCAAGTGATCCTCCCTGCTCAGCCTCCCAGAGTGCTGGGATAATCTGTTGCCCAGGCTGGAGTGCAGTGGCAAGTTCTGGTTCACTGCAACCTCCACTTCCTACTCCCCTACACCCGGTTAATTTTTTGTACTTCTAGTAGAGACAGGGTTTCACCATGTTGGCCTCGAACTCTTGACCTCAAGCGAGTGGCCCGCCTCGGCCTCCCAAAGTATTGGGATTACAGGTGTGAGCCATCGCGCCCAGCCAACTTTGTTTTTTATTCTGGTAAAATTATATAAAATTTCCCATTTTTCCTCTTTTTTTTTTTTTTTTTTTTGATGGCGTCTCGCTCTGTTGCCCAGGCTGGAGTGCAGTGGCACAATCTCAGCCGACTACAAGCTCCGCCTCCTGGGTTCACGCCATTCTCCTACCTCAGCCTCCCGAGTAGCTGGGACTACAGGTGCCCGCCACCACGCCCGACTAGTTTTTTGTATTTTTTAGTAGAAACAGAGTTTCACGGTGTTAGCCAGGATGGTCTCGATCTCCTGACCTTGTGATCCGCCCGTCTCGGCCTCCCAAAGTGCTGAGATTACAGGCTTGAGCCACCGCATCTGGCCATATTTTTTTTAAATTTTATTTGTTTATTTATTTTTAGTAGAAACGGGGTTTCACCCTGTAAGCCAGGATGGTCTCCATCTCCTGTCCTTGTGATCCACCTGTTTCGGCTGGATCCCAAAGTGCTGGGATTACAGGCGTAAGCCATCGTGCCCAGTGGCTATTTTTATTTATTTACTTACTTATTTATTTATTTATTTATTTATTTATTTATTGAGACAGAGTCTCACTCTGTCTCCTGGACTGGAATGCAGTGGCATGATCTTGGCTCACTGCAAGCTCCGCCTCCTGGGTTCACGCCGTTCTCCTGCCTCAGCCTCCCAAGTAGCTGGGATTACAGGTGCCCGCCACCAAGCCCGGCTAGTTTTTTGTATTTTTAGTAGAGACGGAGTTTCACCGTGTTAGCCAGGATGGTCTTGATCTCCTGACCTCGTGATCCGACAGCCTCGGCCTCCCAAAGTGCTGGGACTACAGGCGTGAGCCACCACACCCAGCCTATTTTTTTTTAGAAATGAAACTCCTTTTTAATCCTATGTTGGGTCCTTCTGTTTGCTTCCTTTCTCATTGGCATGATTTTTGCCAAGAAAATATAAAATTTCATTGGCTTTCTTTTTTTTTTCAGAGATGGGGTCTTGCCATGTTGCCCAGGCTGATCTTGAACTCCTGGGCTCAAGCAGTCCTCTTGCCTTGCCTCGGCCTTCCAAAGTGCTGGGATTACAGGCATGAGCCCCTGTGCTGGACCTATTGGGACCTATTGTATTAGTTTCCTAGGGCTGCCAAAGTACCAAAAACTGTGTGGCTTTAAATCACAGAAATTTCTTGTCTCACAGTTAGAGGTCCAAAATCAAGGCATCGACCAAGTCATTTTCTTCTGAGGGCTGTCGGGGAGAGCCTGTTCCATGTCTCTCCTGTCACGTCTAGTGTTTTGCTGGCCATCTTTGGCTTTTAGTTGCATCATTGAAACCTCTGCTTTCATCTTCCAAATTTCCCTTTTTGATAAAACGTTACTTAAATTGGATTAGGGACCACCCTAATAACTTCATTTTAACTTGATCACATCTGTAAACTCTATTTCTGAATAAAGCCACATATTTCATAAATTAAAAAAATTTTACAAGGTCACAGTCTGAGGCACTACGGGCTATGACTTCAACATATCTTTTTCTTTTTCTTTCTTTCTTTTTTTTTTTTTTGAGACAGAGTCTTGCTCTGTTACCCAGGTTGGAGTTAAGTGGCGCAATCTCGGCTCACTGCAGCCTCCACCTCCTGGGTTCGAGGGATTCTCCTGCCTCAGCCTCCCGAGTAGCCGGGATCACAGGCGCCCGCCACCATGCTCAGCTAATTTTTGTATTTTTAAGTAGAGACGGAGTTTCACCATGTTGCCCAAGCTGATCTCAAATTCCTGACCTCAGGCGATCCACCTGCCTCGGCCTCCCAAAGTGCTGGAATTAACAGCCATGAGCCACTGCGCCTGACCAGACTTCAACATATCTCTAGCAGGCTACAATTAAATGCATGACACTCATAGATGTATGAGTTTATTTCTGGACTTTCAATTCTATTCCACTCATCTGTGTCTATCCCTATGCCAGTACCACACAGGTTTTTGGGTTCTTTTTGAGACAGAGTCTCGCTGTTGTCACCCAGGCGGGAGTGCAGTGGTGCGATCGCTGCTCACTGCAATATCCACATCCCAGACTCAAATGATTCTCCTGACTCAGCCTCCTGAGTAGCTGGGATTACAGGCACCTGCCACCAGGCCTGGCTATTTTTTTTTTTTTTTTTTTTTTTGGTATTTTTAGTAGAGATGGGGGTTTCACCATGTTGGCCAGGCTAGTCTCGAACTCATGACCTCAGGTGATCCACCCACCTCAAGGTGCTGGGATTACAGGCATGAGCCACCACGTCTAGCCCAGTTTTTATTACTGTAGGTTCATAGCAAATTTTGACATTGGAAATATGAGTCTCCTTTATTTTTTAAGATTGTTTTGGCTATTCAGGGCCTCCTGCAATTCCATATGAACTTGCAGATCAGAGTTTCTGTCTGTCAAAAAGGTTGTTGGAGTTTTCTTTTCTTTTCTTTTTTTTTGAGACAGAGTTTCATTCTTGTTGCCCAGGCTGGAGTGCAATGGCGTGATCTCAGCTCACCACAATCTCTGCCTCCCGGGCTCAAGCAGTTCTCCTGCTTCAACCTCCTGAATAGCTGGGATTACAGGCATGCACCACCACGCTCAGCTAATTTTGTATTTTTAGTAGAGATGGGGTTTCTCCATGTTGGTCAGGCTGGTCTTGAACTCCTGACCTCAGGTGATCCACCTGCCTTGGCCTCCCAAAGTGCTCGGATTACAGGTGTGAGCCACTGCGCCCGGCCAGTTGTTGGAATTTTCATTGGGATTGCGTTGAATCTGTAGATTGTTTCAGGTAGTACTGACATTTCATCTAGGTGTTCTTTTTAATGTTTTTCCAGCAATATTTGGTAGTTTTCAGGCTACAGGTTTTTCACCCTCTTGGTTAACTTTACTCCTAGGTGCTTAACCTTTAGATGCTGCTGTAAGTGGAATTGCTGTAAGTGGAATTTCCTTTTTGGATTGTTCATTGCAGGTGTGTGGAAACACAACTGATTTTTGTGTGATCTTGTACCCTGTAACTTTGCTGAATCTGCAGCTCTAGAAGCTTTCTTGTGATTCTCTGGCATTTCCTATATATAGGATCATGTCATCTGTGAATAGAGATATTTTTACTTCTTCCTTTCCAATTTGGATGCTTTTTATATATTTTTTTCTTGTTTAATTGTTCTAGCCAGAACTTCCAGTACAATGTTGAATAGCAGTGGTAAAAGTGGATGTCCTTGTCTTGTTCCTGATCTTAGGCAGAAAGCTTTCAGTCTTTCACCATTAGGTATGACGTTAGCTGTGCGTTTTTCAGAAGTACCTTTTCTCATGTTGAGAAAGTTTATTTCTATTCCTAGTTTATGATTTTTAAAAATTATGATGCCTGGGCATGGTGGCTTATGCCTGTAATCCCAATACTTTAGGAAGCCAAAGTGGGAGGATCACTTGAGGCCAGGGATTCAAGACCGACCTGGGCAACATAGTGAGACCCTATCTCAATAAAAAACAAATTTTGCCAGGCATGGTGGTGCATGCCTGTAGTCCCACCTACTCAAGAGGCTGAGGCAGGAGGACGGCTTGAGCCCAGGAGGGCAAGGCTGTGGCTGCAGTGAGCCATGATTTCACCACTGCCATGATCATGCCAGCAACAGAGTGAAACCTTGTCTCAAAAAAAAAAAAAAAAAAAAAAAAGCCGGGCTTGGTAGCTCACGCCTGTCATCCCAGCACTTTGGGAGGCCAAGGTGGGCAGATCATGAGGTCAGGAGATCAAGACCATCCTAACTAACACGGTTGTAGGGGCCCACCCTACAGGGTCTGTGGGTTTTTCTCCCTGTATGTGGAGACGAGAGATCATAGAAATAAAGACACAAGGCCGGGCGCGGTGGCTCAAGCCTGTAATCCCAGCACTTTGGGAGGCCGAGACGGGTGGATCACGAGGTCAGGAGATCGAGACCATCCTGGCTAACATGGTGAAACCCCGTCTCTACTAAAAATACAAAAACTAGCTGGGCGAGGTGGCGGGCGCCTGTAGTCTCAGCTACTCGGGAGGCTGAGGCAGGAGAATGGCGTAAACCCGGGAGGCGGAGCTTGCAGTGAGCTGAGATCCGGCCACTGCACTCCAGTCCGGGCGACAGAGCGAGACTCCACCTCAAAAAAAAAAAAAAAAAAAAGAAATAAAGACACAAGACAAAGAGATAAAAGAAAAGACAGCTGGGCCCAGGAGACCACTACCACCAAGACAGGGAGACCAGTAGTGGCCCCGAACGCCTGGCTGCGTTGTTATTTTTTGGATACAAAGCAAAAGGGGCAGGGTAAAGAGTGTAAGTCATCTCCAGTGATTGATGAGGTCACGTGAGTCACGTGTCCACCAGACGGGGGGCCCTTCCCTGTTAGGTAGCCCAGGCAGAGAGAGAGAGGACAGCTCACGTCATTATTTCTTCTATGCTCTTTTCAGAAAGATCAAAGACTTTAATACTTTCACTAATTTTACTACTGCTCTGTAGAGGGCGGAGCCAGGTGCACAGGATGGAACATGAAAGTGAAACAGGAGCGTGACCGCTGAAGCACAGCATCACAGGGAGACGGTGAGGCCTCCGGATGGCTGTGGGCAGGCCTGACTGATGTCAGGCGCTCCATGAGAGGTGGTGGAGCAGAGTCTTCTCTAAACTCACTTGGGGAAAGAGAGACTCCCTTTTTCGGTCTGCTAAGTAGCTGGTGCTTTTCCTTGGCACTGATGCTACCGCTACACCACAGTCCGCTTGGTAACGGGCGTCTTCCCAGACGCTGGCATTACCGCTAGACCAAGGAGCCCTCTAGTGGTCCTGTCTGGGCATGACAAAGGGCTCACACTTGCCTTCTGGTCACTTCTCACTATGTCCCTTCAGCTCCTATCTCCATATGGCCTGGTTTTTCCTAGGTTATAATTGTAGAGCAAGGATTATTATAATATTGGAATAAAGAATAATTGCTACAAACTAATGATTAATGATATTCATATGCAATCATATCTATGATCTAGATTTAGTATAACTCTTGTTATTTTATATATTTTATTACACTGGAACAGCTCGTGCCCTCGGTCTCTTGCCTCGGCACCTGAGTGACTTGCCACCTACACACGGTAAAACCTCGTCTCTACTAAAAGTACAAAAAATTAGCCGGGCGTGGTGGTGGGTGCCTGTAGTCCCAGCTACTCGGGAGGCTGAGGCAAGAGAATGGCGTGAACCCGGGAGGGGGAGCTTGCAGTGAGCCAAGATTGCACCACTGCACTCCAGCCTGGGTGACAGAGCCAGACTGCGTCTCAAAAAAAAAAAAAAATCATGAAGTGTTGTTGAATTTTGTCAAATGCCTTTTCTGTGTTGGTTGAGATCATGTGGTTTCCCCCACACCTTGTTCTATTAATGTGGTGTTTGCACTGGTTTTTGTATGTTTAACTACCTTTACTTTCCTAGGATAAATCCCCATTTAGTTATGGTGTAAAATCCACTTAATATGCTGCTGAATTAGATTTGCTAGTATTTTTTCAGGATGTTTATATGTATATTCATAAGGGCTACTGGTCTGTAATTTTCTTGTGATATCTTTTTTTTTTTTTTTTTTTTTGAGGCAGAGTCTCACTCTGTCACCTGGACTGGAGTGCAGTGGCCGGATCTCAGCTCACTGCAAGCTCCGCCTCCCGGGTTTACGCCATTCTCCTGCCTCAGCCTCCCGGGTAGCTGGGACTACAGGCACCCACCACCTCGCCTGGCTAGTTTTTTTTTTGTATTTTTAGTAGAGACGGGGTTTCACTATGTTAGCCAGGATGGTCTCGATCTCCTGACCTCGTGATCCGCCCGTCTTGGCCTCCCAAAGTGCTGGGATTACAGGCTTGAGCCACCGCGCCCGGCTCTTGTAATATCTTTATCTGGCTTTGGTATTACAGTAATGCTGGCCTCATGGAATGAGTTAGGAAATGTTCTCTCCTTTTCAATCTTTTGGACAAATTTGAGAAACATCCTTGTTATTATTCTTCTTCTTTAAATGTTTGATAGAATTCACCAGCACAGCCATCTGGTTTTGGGCTTTTCTTTATTGAAAGGTTTTTGATTAAATCTCTTATGATAAGTCTATTGAGATTTTCTATTTTTTCTTGAGTCAGCTTAGGTAATTTGTGTGTTCCTAGGTATTTGTCCATTTCACTTATCTAGTTTGTTGACATGTAATTGTTGATAGTATTCTCTTACAATCCTTTTTATTTTGGTAAGGTCGGTAGTAATGTCTCCATTTTCATTTCTGATGTCAGTTATTTGTGTCCTGGCTAATTTTTGAGCCCAATTTTAACCTGACTTCAACCTCTACCTTAAGCCATGATACCATGTCCAACTTGACCTCTGGACATCTGACCCTTGGCCCTTCTAACCTGACTTTTTTTTTTTTTTTTGAGACGGAGTCTCACTCTGTCTCCCAGGCTGGAGTGCAGTGGCACGATCTCAGCTCACTGCAACCTCCACCTCCTGGGTTCAAGTGATTCTTCTGCCTCAGCCTCAGCCTCACCCTCCCCAGTAGCTGGGATTACAGGCACCCGCCACCAAGCCTAACTAATTTTTGTATTTTTAGTAGAGATGGGGCTTCACCATGTTAGCCAGGCTGGTCTCGAACTCCTGACCTCAGGTGATCCGCCCACCTCGGCCTCCCAAAGTGCCCGGAGTACAGGCTTGAGCAAATGGGCCCAGCCCTAACCTGACTTCTAATCGCATCCTGTAACCTCTTACTTTAGTGATCTTGACTTCTGTCTGCTGCCGTAGACTTTGAACAATTATTGCCTGGCATCTAACCTTTGTCCTTGCTTCTGGCTGGGCCCTTATCTCAAGTGACCTTTGACCTCTGGCCTCTGCAGCTACACGTTCGGCAAAGTACAGGGCAACAGCGATCTCTACTGGAAGGCGCAGCGCTACAGCCTCATCCGGGAATTCTACTCTCGGCCCGCGCTGGCCCCGCCCTTTATCATCATCTCCCACTTGCGCCTCCTGCTCAGGCAATTGTGCAGGCGCCCCCGGAGCCCCCAGCCATCCTCCCCGACCCTCGAGCATTTCCGTGAGAACAGAGCTTGGCTTAAAAAGGAGAAGTATAGGGGACCGGCAGCCTGGAAGGCGAGGGGAAGGGGCATGCCCCAAATGACTAATACTAGTGGCTTACGCAGCGAGGGGCGGGGTTTAAACAACAAGGGGCGGGGCTTAAGCACTGAGGGGCAGGGCTTAGGGGTGAGGGGCGGGGCATGTTCTCGAATCACCAGGGGCCGGGTCTGAGATAGCATGTTCTGAGGGTGTCAGAAGGGGCAGCTGGGCTTGGGAAGGGGCGTGGCCTTAGCCCTTTGACTCCGCCCGCCCCTGCAGGGGTCTGCCTTTCTAAAGAAGCCGAGCGGAAGCTGCTAACGTGGGAATCGGTACAGAAGGAGAACTTCCTGCTGGCATGCGCTAGGGACAAGCGGGAGAGCGACTCCGAGCGTCTGAAGCGCACGTCCCAGAAGTGAGAGCGGGGCCTGGTTGGGGATAGGGCTTCTGGCCTGGGGCGGATCCTGACTTCGGTTGAAGTCAGGGTCCTGGGAGGGAGGGAGGAGGCCCGGGAAGCAGGCGAGCCCCGGGGGGGTGGGTGGGCTGCGGGTGCCCCCGGTAAGAGGCCCTCCCTTCTCAGGGTGGACATGGCACTGAAACAGCTGGGACACATCCGCGAGTACGAACAGCGCCTGAAAGTGCTAGAGCGGGAGGTGAGGGCTTGGGGTTTGGCTGGGGAACTGTGGCAGGGGTCGGGCAGGGGTTTCCATCTCCTGCTCTGACATTCCTCCCGTTCCCCAGATCCAGCACTGTAGCCGCGTCCTCGGGTGGGTGGCCGAGTCCCTGAGCCGCTCTGCCTTGCTGCCCCCAGGTGGGCCGCCACCCCCTGACCTGCCTGGGCCCAAAGGTCAGTGTGTAGCATCAGCCTGTGCATCTCCAGCCTCTGTTCCAGTATGTTTGCGTGTTTTTCTCTCTTGGCGCCTTTCCAGGGTCTCTGGGTCACTCTCTTGGTCTCCTTTGAGCATTTTGTACTGTGGTCTTCGTGTTCCTTCTTTTATGCCAGTCTCCCAGTTTTTCTGTCTCTCCCCTTCCCTGCCAATCACCAGCTCTCTCTTTTCTCTCCTCCCCCAGACTGAGCCCTGCTGGCAGACTTCAAGGAGAAGCCCCCACAGGGGATTTTGCTCCTAGAGTAAGGCTCATCTGGGCCTCGGCCCCCGCACCTGGTGGCCTTGTCCTTGAGATGAGCCCCGTGCCCATCTGGGCCACTGTCGGGACCACCTTTGGGAGTGTCATCCGTACAAACCACAGCATGCCTGGCTTGTCCCAGAACCAGCCCCAGCCTGGGAGGATCAAGTCCTGGAGCCCAGGCCGTTATCCCTCTGGGGACTCTGCCACAGCAGGGGAGGCTGGAGGGTCCTTGGGGTAACAGGGACCACAGACCCGTCACCACCCACAGATTCCTCACACTGGGGAAATAAAGCCATTTGAGA
>NC_045454.1:129650-144910 GCF_002776525.5 Piliocolobus tephrosceles | reverse complement strand
TCTCAAATGGCTTTATTTCCCCAGTGTGAGGAATCTGTGGGTGGTGAGGGGTCTGTGGTCCCTGTTACCCCAAGGACCCTCCAGCCTCCCCTGCTGTGGCAGAGTCCCCAGAGGGATAATGGCCTGGGCTCCAGGACTTGATCCTCCCAGGCTGGGGCTGGTTCTGGGACAAGCCAGGCATGCTGTGGTTTGTACGGATGACACTCCCAAAGGTGGTCCCGACAGTGGCCCAGATGGGCACGGGGCTCATCTCAAGGACAAGGCCACCAGGTGCGGGGGCCGAGGCCCAGATGAGCCTTACTCTAGGAGCAAAATCCCCTGTGGGGGCTTCTCCTTGAAGTCTGCCAGCAGGGCTCAGTCTGGGGGAGGAGAGAAAAGAGAGAGCTGGTGATTGGCAGGGAAGGGGAGAGACAGAAAAACTGGGAGACTGGCATAAAAGAAGGAACACGAAGACCACAGTACAAAATGCTCAAAGGAGACCAAGAGAGTGACCCAGAGACCCTGGAAAGGCGCCAAGAGAGAAAAACACGCAAACATACTGGAACAGAGGCTGGAGATGCACAGGCTGATGCTACACACTGACCTTTGGGCCCAGGCAGGTCAGGGGGTGGCGGCCCACCTGGGGGCAGCAAGGCAGAGCGGCTCAGGGACTCGGCCACCCACCCGAGGACGCGGCTACAGTGCTGGATCTGGGGAACGGGAGGAATGTCAGAGCAGGAGATGGAAACCCCTGCCCGACCCCTGCCACAGTTCCCCAGCCAAACCCCAAGCCCTCACCTCCCGCTCTAGCACTTTCAGGCGCTGTTCGTACTCGCGGATGTGTCCCAGCTGTTTCAGTGCCATGTCCACCCTGAGAAGGGAGGGCCTCTTACCGGGGGCACCCGCAGCCCACCCACCCCCCCGGGGCTCGCCTGCTTCCCGGGCCTCCTCCCTCCCTCCCAGGACCCTGACTTCAACCGAAGTCAGGATCCGCCCCAGGCCAGAAGCCCTATCCCCAACCAGGCCCCGCTCTCACTTCTGGGACGTGCGCTTCAGACGCTCGGAGTCGCTCTCCCGCTTGTCCCTAGCGCATGCCAGCAGGAAGTTCTCCTTCTGTACCGATTCCCACGTTAGCAGCTTCCGCTCGGCTTCTTTAGAAAGGCAGACCCCTGCAGGGGCGGGCGGAGTCAAAGGGCTAAGGCCACGCCCCTTCCCAAGCCCAGCTGCCCCTTCTGACACCCTCAGAACATGCTATCTCAGACCCGGCCCCTGGTGATTCGAGAACATGCCCCGCCCCTCACCCCTAAGCCCTGCCCCTCAGTGCTTAAGCCCCGCCCCTTGTTGTTTAAACCCCGCCCCTCGCTGCGTAAGCCACTAGTATTAGTCATTTGGGGCATGCCCCTTCCCCTCGCCTTCCAGGCTGCCGGTCCCCTATACTTCTCCTTTTTAAGCCAAGCTCTGTTCTCACGGAAATGCTCGAGGGTCGGGGAGGATGGCTGGGGGCTCCGGGGGCGCCTGCACAATTGCCTGAGCAGGAGGCGCAAGTGGGAGATGATGATAAAGGGCGGGGCCAGCGCGGGCCGAGAGTAGAATTCCCGGATGAGGCTGTAGCGCTGCGCCTTCCAGTAGAGATCGCTGTTGCCCTGTACTTTGCCGAACGTGTAGCTGCAGAGGCCAGAGGTCAAAGGTCACTTGAGATAAGGGCCCAGCCAGAAGCAAGGACAAAGGTTAGATGCCAGGCAATAATTGTTCAAAGTCTACGGCAGCAGACAGAAGTCAAGATCACTAAAGTAAGAGGTTACAGGATGCGATTAGAAGTCAGGTTAGGGCTGGGCCCATTTGCTCAAGCCTGTACTCCGGGCACTTTGGGAGGCCGAGGTGGGCGGATCACCTGAGGTCAGGAGTTCGAGACCAGCCTGGCTAACATGGTGAAGCCCCATCTCTACTAAAAATACAAAAATTAGTTAGGCTTGGTGGCGGGTGCCTGTAATCCCAGCTACTGGGGAGGGTGAGGCTGAGGCTGAGGCAGAAGAATCGCTTGAACCCAGGAGGTGGAGGTTGCAGTGAGCTGAGATCGTGCCACTGCACTCCAGCCTGGGAGACAGAGTGAGACTCCGTCTCAAAAAAAAAAAAAAAAGTCAGGTTAGAAGGGCCAAGGGTCAGATGTCCAGAGGTCAAGTTGGACATGGTATCATGGCTTAAGGTAGAGGTTGAAGTCAGGTTAAAATTGGGCTCAAAAATTAGCCAGGACACAAATAACTGACATCAGAAATGAAAATGGAGACATTACTACCGACCTTACCAAAATAAAAAGGATTGTAAGAGAATACTATCAACAATTACATGTCAACAAACTAGATAAGTGAAATGGACAAATACCTAGGAACACACAAATTACCTAAGCTGACTCAAGAAAAAATAGAAAATCTCAATAGACTTATCATAAGAGATTTAATCAAAAACCTTTCAATAAAGAAAAGCCCAAAACCAGATGGCTGTGCTGGTGAATTCTATCAAACATTTAAAGAAGAAGAATAATAACAAGGATGTTTCTCAAATTTGTCCAAAAGATTGAAAAGGAGAGAACATTTCCTAACTCATTCCATGAGGCCAGCATTACTGTAATACCAAAGCCAGATAAAGATATTACAAGAGCCGGGCGCGGTGGCTCAAGCCTGTAATCCCAGCACTTTGGGAGGCCAAGACGGGCGGATCACGAGGTCAGGAGATCGAGACCATCCTGGCTAACATAGTGAAACCCCGTCTCTACTAAAAATACAAAAAAAAAACTAGCCAGGCGAGGTGGTGGGTGCCTGTAGTCCCAGCTACCCGGGAGGCTGAGGCAGGAGAATGGCGTAAACCCGGGAGGCGGAGCTTGCAGTGAGCTGAGATCCGGCCACTGCACTCCAGTCCAGGTGACAGAGTGAGACTCTGCCTCAAAAAAAAAAAAAAAAAAAAAGATATCACAAGAAAATTACAGACCAGTAGCCCTTATGAATATACATATAAACATCCTGAAAAAATACTAGCAAATCTAATTCAGCAGCATATTAAGTGGATTTTACACCATAACTAAATGGGGATTTATCCTAGGAAAGTAAAGGTAGTTAAACATACAAAAACCAGTGCAAACACCACATTAATAGAACAAGGTGTGGGGGAAACCACATGATCTCAACCAACACAGAAAAGGCATTTGACAAAATTCAACAACACTTCATGATTTTTTTTTTTTTTTGAGACGCAGTCTGGCTCTGTCACCCAGGCTGGAGTGCAGTGGTGCAATCTTGGCTCACTGCAAGCTCCCCCTCCCGGGTTCACGCCATTCTCTTGCCTCAGCCTCCCGAGTAGCTGGGACTACAGGCACCCACCACCACGCCCGGCTAATTTTTTGTACTTTTAGTAGAGACGAGGTTTTACCGTGTGTAGGTGGCAAGTCACTCAGGTGCCGAGGCAAGAGACCGAGGGCACGAGCTGTTCCAGTGTAATAAAATATATAAAATAACAAGAGTTATACTAAATCTAGATCATAGATATGATTGCATATGAATATCATTAATCATTAGTTTGTAGCAATTATTCTTTATTCCAATATTATAATAATCCTTGCTCTACAATTATAACCTAGGAAAAACCAGGCCATATGGAGATAGGAGCTGAAGGGACATAGTGAGAAGTGACCAGAAGGCAAGTGTGAGCCCTTTGTCATGCCCAGACAGGACCACTAGAGGGCTCCTTGGTCTAGCGGTAATGCCAGCGTCTGGGAAGACGCCCGTTACCAAGCGGACTGTGGTGTAGCGGTAGCATCAGTGCCAAGGAAAAGCACCAGCTACTTAGCAGACCGAAAAAGGGAGTCTCTCTTTCCCCAAGTGAGTTTAGAGAAGACTCTGCTCCACCACCTCTCATGGAGCGCCTGACATCAGTCAGGCCTGCCCACAGCCATCCGGAGGCCTCACCGTCTCCCTGTGATGCTGTGCTTCAGCGGTCACGCTCCTGTTTCACTTTCATGTTCCATCCTGTGCACCTGGCTCCGCCCTCTACAGAGCAGTAGTAAAATTAGTGAAAGTATTAAAGTCTTCGATCTTTCTGAAAAGAGCATAGAAGAAATAATGACGTGAGCTGTCCTCTCTCTCTCCGCCTGGGCTACCTAACAGGGAAGGGCCCCCCGTCTGGTGGACACGTGACTCACGTGACCTCATCAATCACTGGAGATGACTTACACTCTTTACCCTGCCCCTTTTGCTTTGTATCCAAAAAATAACAACGCAGCCAGGCGTTCGGGGCCACTACTGGTCTCCCTGTCTTGGTGGTAGTGGTCTCCTGGGCCCAGCTGTCTTTTCTTTTATCTCTTTGTCTTGTGTCTTTATTTCTTTTTTTTTTTTTTTTTTTTGAGGTGGAGTCTCGCTCTGTCGCCCGGACTGGAGTGCAGTGGCCGGATCTCAGCTCACTGCAAGCTCCGCCTCCCGGGTTTACGCCATTCTCCTGCCTCAGCCTCCCGAGTAGCTGAGACTACAGGCGCCCGCCACCTCGCCCAGCTAGTTTTTGTATTTTTAGTAGAGACGGGGTTTCACCATGTTAGCCAGGATGGTCTCGATCTCCTGACCTCGTGATCCACCCGTCTCGGCCTCCCAAAGTGCTGGGATTACAGGCTTGAGCCACCGCGCCCGGCCTTGTGTCTTTATTTCTATGATCTCTCGTCTCCACATACAGGGAGAAAAACCCACAGACCCTGTAGGGTGGGCCCCTACAACCGTGTTAGTTAGGATGGTCTTGATCTCCTGACCTCATGATCTGCCCACCTTGGCCTCCCAAAGTGCTGGGATGACAGGCGTGAGCTACCAAGCCCGGCTTTTTTTTTTTTTTTTTTTTTGAGACAAGGTTTCACTCTGTTGCTGGCATGATCATGGCAGTGGTGAAATCATGGCTCACTGCAGCCACAGCCTTGCCCTCCTGGGCTCAAGCCGTCCTCCTGCCTCAGCCTCTTGAGTAGGTGGGACTACAGGCATGCACCACCATGCCTGGCAAAATTTGTTTTTTATTGAGATAGGGTCTCACTATGTTGCCCAGGTCGGTCTTGAATCCCTGGCCTCAAGTGATCCTCCCACTTTGGCTTCCTAAAGTATTGGGATTACAGGCATAAGCCACCATGCCCAGGCATCATAGTTTTTAAAAATCATAAACTAGGAATAGAAATAAACTTTCTCAACATGAGAAAAGGTACTTCTGAAAAACGCACAGCTAACGTCATACCTAATGGTGAAAGACTGAAAGCTTTCTGCCTAAGATCAGGAACAAGACAAGGACATCCACTTTTACCACTGCTATTCAACATTGTACTGGAAGTTCTGGCTAGAACAATTAAACAAGAAAAAAATATATAAAAAGCATCCAAATTGGAAAGGAAGAAGTAAAAATATCTCTATTCACAGATGACATGATCCTATATATAGGAAATGCCAGAGAATCACAAGAAAGCTTCTAGAGCTGCAGATTCAGCAAAGTTACAGGGTACAAGATCACACAAAAATCAGTTGTGTTTCCACACACCTGCAATGAACAATCCAAAAAGGAAATTCCACTTACAGCAATTCCACTTACAGCAGCATCTAAAGGTTAAGCACCTAGGAGTAAAGTTAACCAAGAGGGTGAAAAACCTGTAGCCTGAAAACTACCAAATATTGCTGGAAAAACATTAAAAAGAACACCTAGATGAAATGTCAGTACTACCTGAAACAATCTACAGATTCAACGCAATCCCAATGAAAATTCCAACAACTGGCCGGGCGCAGTGGCTCACACCTGTAATCCGAGCACTTTGGGAGGCCAAGGCAGGTGGATCACCTGAGGTCAGGAGTTCAAGACCAGCCTGACCAACATGGAGAAACCCCATCTCTACTAAAAATACAAAATTAGCTGAGCGTGGTGGTGCATGCCTGTAATCCCAGCTATTCAGGAGGTTGAAGCAGGAGAACTGCTTGAGCCCGGGAGGCAGAGATTGTGGTGAGCTGAGATCACGCCATTGCACTCCAGCCTGGGCAACAAGAATGAAACTCTGTCTCAAAAAAAAAGAAAAGAAAAGAAAACTCCAACAACCTTTTTGACAGACAGAAACTCTGATCTGCAAGTTCATATGGAATTGCAGGAGGCCCTGAATAGCCAAAACAATCTTAAAAAATAAAGGAGACTCATATTTCCAATGTCAAAATTTGCTATGAACCTACAGTAATAAAAACTGGGCTAGACGTGGTGGCTCATGCCTGTAATCCCAGCACCTTGAGGTGGGTGGATCACCTGAGGTCATGAGTTCGAGACTAGCCTGGCCAACATGGTGAAACCCCCATCTCTACTAAAAATACCAAAAAAAAAAAAAAAAAAAAAAATAGCCAGGCCTGGTGGCAGGTGCCTGTAATCCCAGCTACTCAGGAGGCTGAGTCAGGAGAATCATTTGAGTCTGGGATGTGGATATTGCAGTGAGCAGCGATCGCACCACTGCACTCCCGCCTGGGTGACAACAGCGAGACTCTGTCTCAAAAAGAACCCAAAAACCTGTGTGGTACTGGCATAGGGATAGACACAGATGAGTGGAATAGAATTGAAAGTCCAGAAATAAACTCATACATCTATGAGTGTCATGCATTTAATTGTAGCCTGCTAGAGATATGTTGAAGTCTGGTCAGGCGCAGTGGCTCATGGCTGTTAATTCCAGCACTTTGGGAGGCCGAGGCAGGTGGATCGCCTGAGGTCAGGAATTTGAGATCAGCTTGGGCAACATGGTGAAACTCCGTCTCTACTTAAAAATACAAAAATTAGCTGAGCATGGTGGCGGGCGCCTGTGATCCCGGCTACTCGGGAGGCTGAGGCAGGAGAATCCCTCGAACCCAGGAGGTGGAGGCTGCAGTGAGCCGAGATTGCGCCACTTAACTCCAACCTGGGTAACAGAGCAAGACTCTGTCTCAAAAAAAAAAAAAAGAAAGAAAGAAAAAGAAAAAGATATGTTGAAGTCATAGCCCGTAGTGCCTCAGACTGTGACCTTGTAAAATTTTTTTAATTTATGAAATATGTGGCTTTATTCAGAAATAGAGTTTACAGATGTGATCAAGTTAAAATGAAGTTATTAGGGTGGTCCCTAATCCAATTTAAGTAACGTTTTATCAAAAAGGGAAATTTGGAAGATGAAAGCAGAGGTTTCAATGATGCAACTAAAAGCCAAAGATGGCCAGCAAAACACTAGACGTGACAGGAGAGACATGGAACAGGCTCTCCCCGACAGCCCTCAGAAGAAAATGACTTGGTCGATGCCTTGATTTTGGACCTCTAACTGTGAGACAAGAAATTTCTGTGATTTAAAGCCACACAGTTTTTGGTACTTTGGCAGCCCTAGGAAACTAATACAATAGGTCCCAATAGGTCCAGCACAGGGGCTCATGCCTGTAATCCCAGCACTTTGGAAGGCCGAGGCAAGGCAAGAGGACTGCTTGAGCCCAGGAGTTCAAGATCAGCCTGGGCAACATGGCAAGACCCCATCTCTGAAAAAAAAAAGAAAGCCAATGAAATTTTATATTTTCTTGGCAAAAATCATGCCAATGAGAAAGGAAGCAAACAGAAGGACCCAACATAGGATTAAAAAGGAGTTTCATTTCTAAAAAAAAATAGGCTGGGTGCGGTGGCTCACGCCTGTAGTCCCAGCACTTTGGGAGGCCGAGGCTGTCGGATCACGAGGTCAGGAGATCAAGACCATCCTGGCTAACACGGTGAAACTCCGTCTCTACTAAAAATACAAAAAACTAGCCGGGCTTGGTGGCGGGCACCTGTAATCCCAGCTACTTGGGAGGCTGAGGCAGGAGAACGGCGTGAACCCAGGAGGCGGAGCTTGCAGTGAGCCAAGATCATGCCACTGCATTCCAGTCCAGGAGACAGAGTGAGACTCTGTCTCAATAAATAAATAAATAAATAAATAAATAAATAAGTAAGTAAATAAATAAAAATAGCCACTGGGCACGATGGCTTACGCCTGTAATCCCAGCACTTTGGGATCCAGCCGAAACAGGTGGATCACAAGGACAGGAGATGGAGACCATCCTGGCTTACAGGGTGAAACCCCGTTTCTACTAAAAATAAATAAACAAATAAAATTTAAAAAAAATATGGCCAGATGCGGTGGCTCAAGCCTGTAATCTCAGCACTTTGGGAGGCCGAGACGGGCGGATCACAAGGTCAGGAGATCGAGACCATCCTGGCTAACACCGTGAAACTCTGTTTCTACTAAAAAATACAAAAAACTAGTCGGGCGTGGTGGCAGGCACCTGTAGTCCCAGCTACTCGGGAGGCTGAGGTAGGAGAATGGCGTGAACCCAGGAGGCGGAGCTTGTAGTCGGCTGAGATTGTGCCACTGCACTCCAGCCTGGGCAACAGAGCGAGACGCCATCAAAAAAAAAAAAAAAAAAAAGAGGAAAAATGGGAAATTTTATATAATTTTACCAGAATAAAAAACAAAGTTGGCTGGGCGCGATGGCTCACACCTGTAATCCCAATACTTTGGGAGGCCGAGGCGGGCCACTCGCTTGAGGTCAAGAGTTCGAGGCCAACATGGTGAAACCCTGTCTCTACTAGAAGTACAAAAAATTAACCGGGTGTAGGGGAGTAGGAAGTGGAGGTTGCAGTGAACCAGAACTTGCCACTGCACTCCAGCCTGGGCAACAGATTATCCCAGCACTCTGGGAGGCTGAGCAGGGAGGATCACTTGAGTCTAGGAGCTCAAGACCAGCCTAGACAACATAGTGAGACCCCCCCTCTCCAAATAAATTTTTTAATTAGGCAGGCATGCTGGCCTGGCTAATTTAAAGTAGTCCCAGCTACTATGGGGCTAAGGCAGGAGTATTGCTTGAGTCCAGGAGGTCGAGGCTATAGTAAGCTATGATCACACCACCACACTCTAGCCTTGGCGACACAGTGAGACTCTGTCTCAAAAAAATAAAAATAAGGAAGTTCAAACTGGGCTCAGGAAGAGGATCAGTCCAAAGTACAAGTCACAAGCAGGGTCTGCTTGGGTCTCGGGAGAAGGCAGCATTAGATTGGATCAGAGTTCAGGGACTAAAGACAGAATTCATTAGACGGCATTCAAGAGTCATGAGAGGGCCATGGGTCATGCTGGTGGGGTCGGAGCAGAGAGCAGTCAGGCCTCACCTGAACATGGCAATGAGCAAATTGACCAGCAGAATGTTGGCCACGAGCAGGAAGATGACGAGGAGCATCACCACCAGCCAGTTGGCATACTGGGAGACGCAGACACCTGCCTGGGCCCTGGGAGGGTGTGCCCAGAAGCCGGGCTCCGACGAGCAGTTGCTGTGCTCCATGAGGGCCACTGTGAAGAGAGACATTCAGAGATGGGGTGATGGGGACAGAGGCCTAAGAAAGACAGAAAGACTGCCAGGTGTGGTGGCTCATGTTGTAACCCCAGCACTTTGGGAGGCGGAGATGGCCGGATCACCTGAGGTCGGGAGTTCGAGACCAGCCTGACCAATATGATGAAACCCACTCTCTACTAAAAATACAAAAATGTTAGCCAGGCATGGTGGCACGAGCCTGTAGTCCCAGCTACTTGGGAGGCTGAGACAGGAGAATTGCTTCAACCCGGGAGGCGGAGGTTGCAGTGAGCTGAGATCGCGCCATTGCACTCCAGCCTGGGCAACAAGAGCAAAACTCCATGTAAAAAGTAAAGCAGAGGCTCCTCTTTAAAGACTCTCCTCCCTATCTAATTAAGAATAAATAGTAACTTCTTTTAGAAACAAAATGTATTCACAGACCTGTGCTAACATTCTTAAATATCTGTTAGCCGTAATAAAGAAATCAATGTACTTTACATTCTTAGCTCCCACAATTTAGCCTAAATATTTGCCCTGGCATGCTTATACTGGTCCAAGCAAGCATTAGGTCATAGCCTGTTCCTATTCCTTATTTAAAAGTGTTTTTACCTTTCTCAACATTCCACAAGTTACCTCCTCCTTCCTTTGTTCTCCTCTGCCTTTGCCTCTTTTAAAAAGTTCTAAGTTACCAGCCAGTCAAGACAAATACAAAATGTAAAGTTCGGTTCCAGCCAATAAAAACCAGACACAGCAGTAAGATAGACGCGTCAGGTTATAAATGACCCTATCGCCTTTGTTCGGTGTATTCTCGTGGCAAAACTGCTGGCGAGTGTACACTTTCTACAAAAAATTAAAATGGCCTTACTAAAAAAATTAAATTGATGTTCAAGTACTATTTCTTTACGACACCAAAAAACAAACATTTCTAACATCCATCTAAAAAAAAAAAAAAAAAGACAGCAGAAAGACAGAGGGGGTGGGGTGGGCAGAGACCCAGAGAGAAGATGATAGGAAATATAGGGTATCACTCAGAGATCCAGAGAACGAGGGAGACAGAGACTCAGAGACATTTTCTTAGAAACAGGGGTACAGAGACCCAGAGAGTGGGGACAGAGACTCAGAGGGAGGCTGTCAGGCCCTGTCATCCCCCCCTACCATCCATGTCCTCCTGGGGGATCTGCCCAAAGATCTGCAGGTAGGGACGGTAGAAGACGCGGCGCAGGATACTTGGGAGGTCACTGTCCCGTGGCCTTAGGAGCCCCTCCGTGGCCACGCCGTAGGCCACCAGCCACACGCCGAGGAAGAAGAGGAAGAAGAACACATCCTTCATCTGTGGGGAGATGTGGCTGAATCTGGCCCCGCCCTTCCCCACCCCTTATCCCAAAACCACGCCCCTTGCTCCCCAAAGTCACACCCTTTCTCCACAGACCACTCCCTCCCCAGCCCCACCCCTTTTCCTATGGCCCCGCCCACTTCCACCCCGCCCCTCCCTCACCATCTTGTTCACAATGACGATCTTGGGCCCCAGCTGTTTGTTGACCGTGAAGATGTGCAGCAGCCGCACCGTGAAAACCATGAAGTCAATGCAGAGGACAGTGCGGCCCAGGTGGTACAAACCCAGGGTCAGCCTGTGGTGTGGGGAGATGCCGCAAGGGTTACTCAAGTGTCACAAGACGCCAAGGAAAATGGGAGTCTTCCCAATGCCATGCTTCAGATGAAGCTGCAGCCTCCACCGGGCAGGACCAGGACCCTCCCAGTCACCTGAGGTTTACTCAAATTTACTCAGTGCCAAGCTGGTCCACGCAGGGCACTGGCACCCATTTGAAAAATGGCTGCGTCTATTCAGTAATGACTGAATGAACGATGGCCTTAGCAAACAGCCGGTCCCCGTAAGAATCAAGCTGGGAAAAACTGTCGGAATATCTATCCAACCTATAAAAGGCAAAACATATAGAGTCCCCACAAACCAATAAGCAAAAGGAAGGAATAGGAAGGAAGCCAGGTAAAGGATACCACGTACAATTCACAGAATTCAAACGGCCAGTAAACATCAGAAATATTAGAAATTCCTATGGGGAAAATGAAAATGCTACCCCTATTTTGCATCCTCATGTACTTAAATTTTGGCTGGATTAAAAATCTAGTGTATGGACAGGTGCAGTGGCTCACGCCTGTAATCCCAGCACTTCGGGAGGCCGAAGCGAGCTCAAAAAAAAAAAAAAGGAAAGAAAGAAAGAAAGAAAAGAAACATACAAAAGTGAAAGTGAAAAGACAAGCCACAGAATTCAAGAAGATATTAAGACCAACAAAACTACCAAGGATTAGGATCCAGAGTATAAGGAGAAGAGCGAGATATATATACATAAAATCAATGGGCCGGGCGTGGTGGCTCACGCCTGTAATCCCAGCACTTTGGGAGGCCGAGGCAGGGGGATCATGAGGTCTGGAGATTGAGACCATCCTGGTGAACACGGTGAAACCCTGTCTCTACTGAAAATACAAAAAATTAGCCAGGTGTGGTGGCGGGCGCCTGTAGTCCCAGCTACTCGGGAGGCTGAGGCAGAAGAATGGTGTGAACCTGGGAGGCGGAGGTTGCAGTGAGCCGAGATCGCACCACTGCACTCCAGCCTTGGCGACACAGCAAGATTCTGACTCTAAAAAAAAAAAAAAAAAAGTCAATGACCCCCAATTTTAAAAATGGGGGGGCAAAGAAGACAATTGACACAAGCACACGTGGCCATTAAGCTTAGGAAAAGAGGTCCAACCTACCTGGTAGTCAATAGTGCATAAATTAAAACAAGGAGAAGTCATGTTTGCCCATTAAATAGGCAAACTTTTTTTTTTTCAGTTAAATTGAGAGCTACATTTGAGAGTCAAAGTATCAGGCATTGTCAAGAATGGCCTCAAGAGGGCACTCTCTTATCCTGATGGCAGGGGTGGAAATGGGTGAAGTTACTTAGAAGGAAATCTATCCACGTCAAGAACATATGTACGCTTTGACCCATACACTTTACATCTGGGATGTAAACTTTTATTATTTTGGAATAATAAAAAAACAGAAGGCTGGGCACGGTGGCTCACACCTGTAATCCCAGCACTTTGGAAAGCCAAGGTGGGAGGATTGCTTGAGCCCAGGAGTTTGAGACCAGCCTGGGCAACACAGTGAGACCCCGTCTCTATTTAAAATGAGAGAGAGCGCGAGAGAGAACCTAAATGTCCATCTAGAAGGAACTGGCAAAACAAAGGATGATTCATCCATTCAATTCTGGAGATGATTAGACATTTCTCCCTTTTTGTTTGTTTGTTTCTTTGAGACCGAGTTTCGCTCTTTCCACCCAGGCTGGAGTGCAGTGGCTTGATCTTGGCTCACAGCAACTTCCGCCTCCGGGTTCAAGCAATTCTCCTGCCTCAGCCTCCTGAGTGGCTGGGATTACAGGTGCCCGCCACCATGCCCGGCTAACTTTTGTATTTTTATTAGAGATGGGGTTTCACCATGTTGGGCAGGCTGGTCTTGAACTCCTGACCTCAGGTGATCCACCCGCCTCGGCCTCCCAAAGTGCTGGGATTACAGGCGTGAGCCACCGCGCCTGCCCACTTCTCCCTTTTAAGCTGAGATCTTTCCATTTTTCTCATGTAGTAATTCTTCCTTCACCTGGAAAGTGGTGGGTTTGATAAACTGTCCAAAATATTGCTGGCAATCCTAGAGCATGGTAGCATATGGCCTTAGCCCTTTCATCTCAAAAGTCACTTTATACAAAATACAACAAATGATAAACAGAAGTATTAGTGTTCTACAAAACTCTCATATCTTGCTCCCTGCTTGAATAAATTATTTATGTCGAATCACTTTGTGATACTGCTAACACAGCTTAGAGGAAGCCTGCCTTTCAGCGTGGCTACTGAGAAAAGCTGGAGTAGGGATCATCACTGTCATCACTGTCAACCATTCAGGATGTGTCAGGTCCCTTGTGAACAGTCACCAGCTTGTTGGCCAGGCACGGTGGCCCACATCTGTAATCCCAGCACGTCTGAAGGCTAAGGCGAGTGGATCACTTGAGGCCAGGAGTTCAAGGCCAGCCTGGCCAATATGGCAAAACCCCATCTCTACGAAAAAAATACAAAAAAAAATTTAGCTGGGTGTAGTGGTGCATGCCTGTAATCCCAGCTACTCGCAAGGCTGAGGCAGGAGAATCGCTTGAACCCAGGAGGTGGAAGTGGCAGTGAGCCAAGATTGTACCACTATACTCCAGCCTGGGCGACACAGCGGAACTCTGGCAAAAAAAAAAAAAAAAAAAGGAAAGAAAGAAAGAAAGAACGAACGAACAAGCAGTCACCAGGTTGTGTCCGTAAAGTTTTCTGTTTGCTCTCCTCAAAAGCAGGAGTATCCTAATGTGGCAGGGCAAGGGTCAAACCCTTAGCGTGGAGGGATGGAAGGATGGATGGAAGGAAGGAAGAAATGAAGGAAGGAAGGAAGGAAGGGGGAGGGAGGGAGGGGGCAGAGGAGACAGGAAGAGAGAGAGAAAGAAAAGAAAGAGAAAAAGAAAGAGAGAGAAAGAAAAAGAGAGAGAAAGAACGAAAGAATGAAAAGAATGAAAGAACAGAAGGAAGGAAAACGAAGGAAGGAAGATGAAGGAAGGAAGGAAGGAAGGAAGGAAGGAAGGAAGGAAGGAAGGAAGGAAGGAAGGAAGGAAGGAAGGAAAAGAGTAAGTCGGGGGCAGGAGGGCAAGGGGCCTGGGACCAACGAGCTGTGTGGAGGAACAGGAAGGAGGAGGTGGGGTTGGCACGCAGGTCGGGGCGCTCCCAGAAATATGTGTTAACTTTCAGACCTAGCAATAAATAGCCACAGAGGCTGAGTGGCGGACAGCGGGGTTTTCCCCTGAATCCTGCCTTCTCTGAAGCCAGATCTCCAGGTGCCAGTCAATTACCCTGGGGCAATCGTCATGCCTGACTTTCCTAAGAGGGGTTTTGTTTCTTTTTCTCCAGTCAGCAGGGATGGCTTGACCTGCTGCCCAGCTGCGGGGAAGCCAGGAGTGGAGACCCCGGGAGTGGGCAGGAAGGATGACAGGTGGCCAGGGGCCGGGGTTCCAAGGCCCCGGGGCACTCACCGGCAGCCCACGCCCAGGAGGAAGAAGGTGAGGGCCACTAGGTCGCACTGGTTCCAGCTGTCGGCGAGGTAGAGGCACAGGCGCTGGCTCAGTGAGGCACGGCCAGGCCCGGGGCCCCCGCTGGCCAAGCTGCCCCCGCCTCCGCTCAGGCCCTGGCGCAGCTCCTCGCACAGCAGCGTGAAAGCCCAGAAGTAGAGCAGCAGCTCCAGGGCGCCGGGTGGCGCCGGCTGGAAATCCACGAGCAGCACCCGCGCGAAAAGCAGCAGGAACAGCAGGTAGGTGACCACGTTGCCCATGAAGACGGTCACCGGCGCTCCCCAGAAGTGGAACCAGCGGCGTAGGCACCAGTGCCCCCCGCAGTAGCCCCCGCAGCAATCCCGGCGGCCGGGCTGGCGCGGGATCCCCAGCGGCGTCTTCTCGGCGGGATCTGCCGTCCTGTTGGGGAGAGAAGAGAAGGGACCCTGTCTCAAAGGACAAGAGTCCTGATCTCCACCATCATGGAGACTTTTGGCCTGGCACATCTGACCCTGCTGACCTGAAACTCAGTCTGCCCAGCGCTACCTTCTTGGGTTTTGACTCTTGTATCTAACCTCTGACCTCTGAAATCTCCCGTCAAGAGGTGAACTGATCACTTGAGCCGAGGAGTTGGAGACCAGCCTGGCCAACATGGCAAAACCTCGTCTCTACAAAAAATATTTTTAAAATTTAGCTCTCTACTAAAAAAATACAAAAAACTAGCCGGGAGTGGTGGCGGGCGCCTGTAGTCTCAGCTAGTCGGGAGGCTGAGGCAGGAGAATGGCGTAAACCCGGGAGG
>NC_045454.1:102990-124650 GCF_002776525.5 Piliocolobus tephrosceles | reverse complement strand
TGGTGGCTCATGCCTGTAATCCTAGCATTTTAGGAGGCTGAGGTGGACAGATCACGAGGTCAGGAGATGGAGACCATCCTGGCCACCATGGTGAAACCCCGTCTCTACTAAAAATACAAAAATATTAGCTGGGCGTGGTGGCAGGTGACTGTAATCCCAGCTACTCGAGAGGCTGAGGCAGGAGAATCGCTTGAACTCAGGAGGCAGAGATTGCAGTGAGCCGAGATCGCACCACTGCACTCCTGCTTGGAGACAGAGCAAGACTCCATCTGAAAAAACAAGCAAACAAAAAAGCTGTATATACATAAATATATTTAAATTTGAGGCCAGATACAGTGGCTTACACCATTTTGGGAGGCCAAGGTTTGGGGATAGCTTAAGCCCAGGAGTTTGAGACCAGCCTGGACAACATAGCAAGACTCAGACTTAAATTTTTTTTATTTTTATTTTTTTGATGGTGGCACATGCCTGCGTTCCCTGCTAGTTAGGAGGCTGACCTGAGCTTGGCATTTGGGAAGCTTCCTCAGTATCTCAGTCCCTGATGGGATGTGTGATATAGTTTGGACGTTTGTCCCTTCCAAATCTCACAATGAAATGTAATCCCTGGGCCGGGCACAATGGCTCACGCCTGTAATCCCAGTACTCTGGGAGGCTGAGGCGGGAGGATCACAAGGGCAGGAGTTCAAGAGCAGCCTGGCCAATATGGTGAAACCTGTCACTACTAAAAGTACAAAAGTTAGCCGGGCGTGGTGGCAGGTGCCTGTAGTCCCAGCTATTCAGGAGGCTGAGGCAGGAGAATCGCTTGAACCCAGGAGGCGGAGGTTGCAGTGAGCCGAAATCGCACCACTGCACTCCAGCCTGGGTGACGGATTGAGACTCCATTTCAAAAAAAAAAAAAAGGAAGAAATGTAATCCCTGGCTGGGCACACTGGCTCACACCTGTAATCCTAGCACTTTGGGAGGCCAAAGTGGGCGAATCACTTGAAGTCAGGAGGTCAACACCAGCCTGGCCAACATGGTAAAACACTGATTCTACTTTAAAAATACAAAAATTAGCTGGGTGTAGTGGCATGCACCTCTACTCCCATCTACCTGGAAGGCTGAGACAGGCGGATCAGGAACCCAGGAAACAGAGGCTGCACTGAGCCAAGATTGCACTACTGCACTCCAGCCTGGGCAACCGAGGGAGATTCCATATCAAAAAAAATAAAGAAAAGACAAAAAAGGCAAGACAAGATAGGAAGGAAGGAAGGAAGGAAGGAAGGAAGGAAGGAAGGAAGGAAGGAGGAAGGAAGGAAGGAAGGAAGGGAGGAAGGGAGGGAGGGGAGAAAGAGAGAGAGAGAAAGAGAAAGAAAGAAAGGAAAGAAAGAATAAAGAAAGAAAGAAAAAAGAAAGAAGAAAGAAAGGGAAAGAAAGAAATAAAAGAAGGAAAGAAATGTAATCCCTAATGTTGGAGGTTGGGCCTGGGGAAGGTGTTTGGGTCCTGGTGGTGCGTCTCTCATAAATGGCTTAGCACCATCCCTTTGGTGACTTTTTGCTCAGTTAGTTCACATGAGATCTATGTGGCACCCCCTACTCCTGCTTCTCCTCTTGCCATGTGATACACTGGCTCCTCCCTCACCTTCTGTCATGAGTGGAAGCTTCCTGAGGGCTCACCAGCAGCAGATGCCAGCACTATGCTTCCTGTACAACTTGCAGAACCATGAGCCAATGAAACCTCTTTTCTTTATAAATTACTCAGTCTCAGGTATTCCTTTGTAGCAACTCAAGAGGGGACTAACACAACGTGGAAGTGCCACATGTCCTGAACTTCCCAGGATGTCCCCACCTCACACAGTGCTGGGGGCTCCACTCACCCAACAGGCCCTTCTCCGTTAACGGCACTATCCATGTCAAACTCTAGCTCCTCCCGTGTGTGCTCCTCTTCTGATTTCCTGGCAAGGAGGGAAGCACAGAGTGAGAACTAAGGGGAAGAGGAGGTGGAGAGGCATTCTCCAGCAAAACTCCAACTTCTTCACCTGGAGACGTGGCAGACAGACAGAGAGGTGGTTTCCTAAAGTCACCCCAAAGGCACCTTCCCCCAGAGCCATGGCCAGAAAGGCAGAGTAACTGCCACTAGAGACACAGGGAGGATCCCCCCAAAACTCACCTCCCACAGCACTCCCTTAGTGGATGGAGAGACAGTCCTATTCCCAGGGAAGGGACACAAATGGGCAGATGAGGGAAGAAAGGTGGGCAGAGTGAGCAGAAAGGAGAAACTGAGCACCCCGCCCCCATCCCCACCACTCTTACCCCAGGGTACTGACCTGAAGGTGATGAGGCGGGTGTAGATGAGTGGGGGGCAAAAGAAGGCAAGAATCAGGGCCCAGATGGGTGTAGTGCTGGCCATATCTCCCCACCACTTCTGTGTCAGCAGAGACTGTGGGGGGTGGGCAGGATTAGGATTCAAATATCCCCCACAGCCCCTTCCCTAAGATGCCCAGCAAGGGTTGGACCACAGCTCCAAAGTACAGAGCAAGTGCCCAGTGTCACAGCCACAACTATTGAGGTAGGGAGACGGTGGTGAAAGGCAAAGACAACTTGGGCCAGGTTTTGACAGTAAACAGCCAACACTTAAATTGACACTATATGGCAGATACAGGGCTAAGCACTTTATGTAGATTAGTCCACTGAATCCCCAACACATAAGGGGGTGGGTACTAGTATCTCCTCCTTGGCACACATGAGGCACAGAGAGGTTAAGGAAATGGCCCAAAGAAACACAGCCTGTATATGGTAGAGCTGGATGAGTTTAACCACTATCCACAGCAAGGGACTCTGGGTAGCTGTTTGAAATGTGGGTAGCTAAACCATTCCAACAGATGAGGATGGGACTTCCTGTTGGGTGGGCACAACTTCCTGTACTGAAGTGAGATTCTGAGCCCCTGTCAGATTCAAACTAAAAATACTGATAATGTTTCCAAAATGTCAACTTGTCAGCATCGGAGAGACTGTGGGAGCAAGTGGGGCTTCCCAAGGCAGACGATTTCCTATAGAAAGGGTGGGATTTCCTAGGCCAAAGTTTATGTCCAAAAATAAAACGTAATTGTTCAGTAAGGCCATTCTAATTGCTGAGAACTGAAACTAGGGACCTCTAAAAGAATTGGAAAGGATTTCCTGTGGATGACATGGGACTTCCTGTGGATGACGTCAGACTTCCTGTGGATGACTTAGGACTTCCTTTGAAAGAAATGGACTCTTCCGTGAAAGCGGGAAGGACTTCTTAGGTTAAAGGTGGAACTTCCTGATAGGGTCACCAGGAGTTTCTCTATCTGGAGTGGAACTTTTTAGGAGGATGGGCTTTGTCGTGGGAAGGTTGGCTTTTAGTGGAAGGGAGTGAGGCTTCTTATGGGAAGAGCAGCCTTTCTGAGAGAGAAGAGAGACTTTCTGGGTAATCTCCAGGGAGAGGGGCTGGTCAAGACCATAGATGTTCCCAATGGCAGGGGCTCATCCCTCTACTTCCCAGAGTCCACTTGGAGACTGTTTGGGATGTTGATGTCGCAGATACTCACCTGTACCCCATCCTGGGCAAAGAAGGCACGGGCGTCAGCTTGCATGGCCAGCTGGAGGCAAGTGGCATCCCCCCAGAGCGGGCAGCGACGGAGGAGGAGGCGGGCAGCCCTTACCTCACTGCTGTGATAGCACTCACCAAAGAGGTCTAGAGGCAGAGGAGTTAATTATGTGACAGGGATGGGAAGTAGGGTGAGGGTGTGAAGGGAGAGGAAAGGGAATTTAAGGGGATGGCGCAGGGATATGTGAGGAGTGCGGAGATGCACATTCCCCCGCTGGCGGCAGCCCCCGTCCCTGCTCCCAGGCACCATGCTCCACGCACCAACGCCCATCCCCTCAAACTTGACCGCCAGGTCTTTCCTCCGTGCTGCCTCCTCAGCATCAGGCTCCAAACGTGCCATCACCCGGAGCAGCAAACAGGCCCCAAGAGCTGAGGAAACTGCATTGGAACCCTGGAGAGACAAAGCGGGCATGGATGCCTCAAAGACGGTTCATAGAGGGGGAGAAAGCCTGAAGTCAAGGGAAGGGACAGAGTCAGAGGTCAGAAACTAACTGGGGTCATCAGAGGCCAAGGAAGAAGCAATGTTTGGAGACAGATCTGGAAGAAACTGAACGTCAGTTGAAAATGCCAGAAGTCAGGTGGTTCAGAGACCAGGGATGCAAGTCACGGATGCAAGTCAGGGGTTCGAATGAATTCAGCAGTCACAGACAGGTCAAGAAGCAGTTGGAGGCTGGGTAAAGTGGCTCATGACTGTAATCCCAGCACGTTGGGAGGCTGAAGTGAAACCACCTTTGCAAAAATTACAACTGAGGAAATTATGACAATGAAAGAAATCAGACCTAGCTGACTCCATCTTGCTTCTAACCCTTAAGCTGTTCTTGCTTCTGGGCATAGGCTGAAGTAACTTTGGGAAGGAATTCAGTTCATGGTTTGACTCTGAAACAAAATCAATAATAGCCCTTTCCCAAAAGATGCCCTTCTTGCCTGGGGACCAGTCTGCCTTTGAGGACTAACAAATTAGCTACAAGATTATAAATTATGGGCCGGGCATGGTGGCTCACGCCTGTAATCCCAGCACTTTGGGATGCCAAGTCGGGCAGATCATGAGGTCAGGAGATCGAGACCATCCTGGCTAACACGGTGAAACCCCGTCTCTACTAAAAATACAAAAAATTAGCTGGGCGTGGTGGCGGGCGCCTGTAGTCCCAGCTACTCGGGAGGCTGAGGCAGGAGAATGGCGTGAACCCGGGAGGCAGAGCTGCAGTGAGCCAAGATTGTGCCACTGCACTCCAGCCTGGGCGACAGAGCGAGACTCTGTCTCAAAAAAAAAAAAAAAAATTAGAAATTATGGTTAGGGGGTCATGCAGCCTTTGGCTTCCCATATTGCTCCTGGGGATAACATTACTATTGTAAAACCTAAGATGAGTGCTTGAGATACTTTGCAGACCTTGCACTGGATGGATCAGCTGACATCACCCGGACTGTAATCTGGCTCAATGAGTTCTGCCTTCCCACTCAGGAACAAAAGACAGCCAGAAAAACTCACTTGGGCTCCCTGTGAGTCCATCTCCAACCTGACCAATCAGCACTCCCCACTTCCCAAGCCCCTACCCACCAAATTATCTTTAAAAACTCTCATCCCCGAATCCTCAAGGAGACTGATTTGAGTAATAATAAAACTGAGGTCTCCCGCATAGCCCGGCTCTGCGTTAATTACTCTTTCTCCATTACAATTTCCCTGTTTTGGTAAGTCGGCTCTGTCTAGGCAGCAGGCAAGGTGAACCCATTGGGTGGTTACAGATGCAGGAGGATTGCTTGAGCCCAGGAATTCAAGACCAGCCTAGGCAACATAGTGAGACTCCATATCCACAAAAAAAATTTTTTTTGGCCGGGCATGGTTGCTCACGCCTGTAATCCCAGCACTTTGGGAGGCTGAGGCAGGCGGATCACGAAGTCAGGAGATCAAGACCATCCTGGATAAAATGGTGAAACCCTGTCTCTACTAAAAATTAAAAAAAAATAAAAAAATAATTAGCTGGGGTTGCTGGCGGGCGCCCGGAAGCCCAGCTAATTTGGAGGGTGGGGGCAGGGGAATGGCGTAAACCCGGGGGGCGGAGCTTGCAGTGAGCTGAGATCCGGCCACTGCACTCCAGCCTGGGCGACAGAGCGAGACTCCGTCTCAAAAAAAATTTTTTTTAGTTAGCCAGGCGTGGTGGTTTGCTCCTGTAGTCCCAGCTACTAGGGAGGCTGAGGTAGGAGGATCAAATGAGCCCAGGAAGTTGAGGCTGCAGTGAGCCATGATCATGCCACTGCACTCCAGCCTGGATGACTGAGGAAGACACTGTCTCTAACAATAAAAGTTTTTTTTTTTTTTTTGAGACGGAGTCTCACTCTGTCACCAGGCTGGAGTGCTGTGGCTGGATCTCAGCTCACTGCAAGCTCCGCCTCCCGGGTTCACGCCATTCTCCTGCCTCAGCCTCCCAGGTAGCCACCTACTACTACTGTAGCCTGGGACTACAGGCGCCGCCACCTCACCCGGCTAGTTTTTTGTAGTTTTTAGTAGAGACGGGGTTTCACCGTGTTAGCCAGGATGGTCTCGATCTCCCAACCTCGTGATCCGCCCGTCTCGGCCTCCCAAAGTCCTGGGATTACAGGCTTGAGCCACCGCGCCCGGCCAACAATAAAAGTTTTAAAAGCACTTGGAGAGGTAACCAAAAATGCCAGTGTAGGGAACTTCAAAACTTCATCCCTCCACAAAAGCAACCAATAGCTAGCAAAAACTGTCAGAATCAACTTTTCTAGAATTCTGGAATCTAATCCAAAACTTACCAAAAAAACCAAGAAAATGCTTAATGAAGAGACTACTAAATTTCAGTAAGAGGGCGCTGCAGCATTTTAACCTACCCACTTACTATATCCCCAGCTCCCCAGCTCAGTGGCAGCCTTGAAGACAAAGACACACATTCCTGGTGTGGGCCGCTGGTACTAGAGGAGCAATTCAGACCTTACCCTCCAGAATTGTGGTCGCGTGGGGCCCTATCTGGTGGCTCCCTGAAGCAACAGCTGAAGGGTTTGACTTTGCTTCACCTGCCTTAGAGCTTTCCCCAGAGAAAAAATGCCTTTCCAGCAGTGTGTGTTAAAATCTTTTTTGAGATGGAGTTTCACTCTTGTTGCCCAGGCTGGAGTACAATGGTAAGATCTCAGCTCACCACAACCTCTGCCTCCCGGCTTCAAGCAGTTCTGCCTCAGCCTCCCAGGTAGCTGGGATTAGAGGTATGCGCCACCATGCCTGGCTAATTTTTGGTATTTTTAGTAGAGATAGGGTTTCTCCATGTTGGTCAGGCTGGTCACAAATTCCTGACCTCGGGTGATCTGCCCGCCTCGGCATCCCAAAGTGCTGGGATGACAGCGGGAGTCACCGCACCGGCTTGTTAAAATCTTTCAAAGGCAAATGAATTCTCCACAGCCACCAGAGTCAAGGAATCACAGTAAAGGCAGCAATAGATACACTAAGCAGCTTGGAAAGAAAGAGGCTATGAGCTGGGCGCGGTGGCTCAAGCCTGTAATCCCAGCACTTTGGGAGGCCGAGACGGGCGGATCATGAGGTCAGGAGATCGAGACCATCCTGGCGAACACGGTGAAACCCTGTCTCTACTAAAAAATACAAAAAACTAGCCGGGTGAGGTGGCGGGCGCCTGTAGTCCCAGCTACTCGGGAGGCTGAGGCAGGAGAATGGCGTGAACCTGGGAGGTGGAGCTTACAGTGAGCTGAGATCCGGACACTGCACTCCAGCCTGGGCGACAGAGTGAGACTCCGTCTCAAAAAAAAAAAAAAAAAAAAAAAAAAAGAGGCCATGAAAGGAAACACTTGGAGGAAATAAGGGCTTTGAAAAGCTTCCTTGTGTGCCAGGAAATTCAAAAGGCTAGATGCATGACTAGGGCTAGCGGCGTACTCAGAAAATACCAAAGAAAACCTGACGCTCTTATCTCTGCCTGAACTTTAGGCTCTGCACAAGCAGGAAGTGAAGACTAAAGCAGAATTGTAAACAGCTTGGCTAACTATTGAAAGACTGCTTCAATACACAGCCATGGTGGGCCAGGCGCGGTGGCTCAAGCCTATAATCCCAGCACTTACAGGGAGTTTCTTGTGTTTGCTTCTATGGTTCCAGGTATTTAAGGATATCTCTGTCAAGTCACTAGCAGACCACTAAGCTAACAGAAGAGGGGCTTCCACGGCCACACATGACAAAGAATACAGACTTTCCTAAAAAAAAAGAGAGAGAGAGAATACAGACTTTTCTTCTAAAAAAACTTTAGAGAAGTCACTAAACAGGGTGGGTATGGTGGCTCACACCTATAATCCCTGCACTTTGGGAGGCCGAAGCAGGTGGATCACCTGAGGTCAGGAGTTTGAGACCAGCTTGGCTAGCATAGTGAAACCCCATCTCTACGAAAAATACAAAAATTAGCCGGGTGTGGTGGTACACACCTGTAATCCCAGCTACTTGGGAGGCTAAGGCAGGAGAATCGCTTAAACCTGGGAGGTGGAGCTTGCAGTGACCTGAGATTGCACCACCACACTCTAGCCTGGGCCACAGAGCGAGACTCCATCCCAAAACAACAACAAGAAAAAGAAAAAAGAAAAGTCACTAAACAAACAACAATGACCCACAGCAAGCAACAGCCACAACAAACCCTGGAGGGAGGGCATAAGCTGATTTCCAGAGTTGCAACATTATCATATTCAAAATGTTCCCCTTTTCAACAAAAAATTATGAGGCATGCAAAGAAACAAGACAATATGGTTCATATACTGGAAAAAAAAAGAAATTAATAGAGACCAGCCACAGTGGCTCACACCTGTAATCCCAGCACTTTGGGAGGCCAAGGCAGGAGAATTGCTTGAGCCCAAGAATTCAAGACCAGCTTGGGCAACATAGTAAGACCCCATCTCTGCAGATTTTTTTTTTTTTTTTTTTTTTTTTGAGATGGAGTCTCGCTCTGTTGCCCAGGCTGGAGTGCAGTGGCCAGATCTCAGCTCACTGCAAGCTCCGCCTCCCGGGTTTACGCCATTCTCCTGCCTCAGCCTCCCGAGTAGCTGGGACTACAGGTGCCCGCCGCCTCGTCTGGCTAGTTTTTTGTATTTTTTGATAGAGACGGGGTTTCACCGTGTTAGCCAGGATGGTCTCGATCTCCTGACCTCATGATCCGCCCATCTCGGCCTCCCAAAGTGCTGGGACTACAGGCTTGAGCCACCGCACCCGGCCATGCAGATTTTTTTAAAATTAGCTTGTCATGTGGCCGGTAGACCCAGCTACTCAGGAGGCTGAGGTGGGAAGATCGCTTGAGTCCAAGAAGGTCAAGGTTGCAGTGAACTCTGGTCACACCACTGCAGTCCAGCCTGAGTGACAGAATGAGACTCTGTCTCAACAACAAGAAAAAAAAGAAAAAAAGAAAAGAAAGGAAAATAAATGAAATGAATAGAAATGAGTAGGAAAAATAAATAAATGAATAGAAACTATCCCTGCAGAAACTCAGACATTGAACTTACTAGACAAAGACTTTAAATAACCTGTCTTAAATATGCTCAAAGAGCTAAAGGAAATCATGAAAAAAGAACTAAAGGTAGACAGGAAAAAGATGTCTCACCCCCTAGAGAATAAGAATACAGAGATAGAGGCAGTGTTTCCTGAAACTGGGTTAATTCTTTATAGAAATGTGAACACTGAATTTATTTTTTTAAAAATAATAAAAATTTAGGCCGGGCGCGGTGGCTCAAGCCTGTAATCCCAGCACTTTGGGAGGCTGAGACGGGCGGATCACGAGGTCAGGAGATTGAGACCATCCTGGCTAACACGGTGAAACCCCATCTCTACTAAAAAATACAAAAAACTAGCCAGGCGCGGTGGCTGGCGCCTGTAGTCCCAGCTACTCGGGAGGCTGAGGCAGGAGAATGGCGTGAACCCAGGAGGCGGAGCTTGCAGTGAGCTGAGATCCGGCCACTGCACTCCAACCTGGGCGACAGAGCGAGACTCCGTCTCAAAAAAAAAATAATAATAATAATAATAATAATAAAAATTTAAAAAAATAAAAAATAAAAAACCAGAAAACATCTTATATGTACATAGGTCTTGAGTGAAGTGGTGCTTTTTTTTCCTGCTTTTTATAGAAGAGATTGAGAATGGTACTCTAATCAAAAATAAAGTTTTGTAGTGGGACCAGGGGAGAAAAAAAAGAATATAGAGATAGAAATTACAGAAAGGAACCAAACAGAAACTCTGAAGCTAAAAAGCACAATAACTGAAACATAAAAACCACTAGAGGGACTCAACAGTAGATTCATAAAAAAGGCAAAATAAAGATCAGTGAATTTGAAGCTAAGTTCATTGAGATTATCCAGCTGGAGGAGAAAAAAGAAAAACAAATGAAGGAAAATAAGTAGAGCCTAAGGGACTTGCAAGACACCATACAGAATACTAATACACACATAATGAGAGTCCAAAAGGAAAAGAAAGAGAGAAAGGGAAAGAAATAATATTTGAAGATATAATGTCCTAAAAACTTCCAAAATTTCGTGAAAGACGTAAGTCTACACATCCAGGAAGCTCAAGGAACTCCAAGTAAAATAAATTCAGAGAGATCCACACTGAGATATGTTATCAAAGGCCAAAACAAAGAGAGGATCTTGGCCGAGCATGGTGGCACATGCCTGTAATCCCAGCATTTTTTGAAGTCGAAGCAGGCGGATCACTTGAGGTCAGCAGTCCAGCCTGGCTAACATGGTGAAACCCCATCTCTACTTAAAAAAAAAAAAAAAAAAATACAAAAATTAGCCATGCATGGTGGCAGGTGCCTGTAATCCCAGTTACTTGGGAGGCTGAGGCAGGAGAATTACTTGAACCTGGGAGACTGAGGTTGCAGTGAGCCAAGATCATGCCACTGCACTGCAGCCTGGGCAACAGAGCGAGACTCTGTCTCGAAAAGTAAAAATATAAAATAATGCTTGATATGAGGGAGAGAAAAGAAAGAGGAAGCAGTTGGAGGCATATATCACGGATGGAGGATGGGGCGACGGTCAGGTGATGTCAGGGGTCGGGGAATTGTATGGTAATTGTATGGTGAACACTGGCATCCAGTGGCCTAAAGGACAGGGATGCAGGAGCGCCAAGTCAGCACTCACCATCTCCCAGAAGTACATGGCCATCTGTGCCCTGTTCAGCAGCAGTGCCCAAATAAGCAGGTCACTCCAGGGGGCCTGCCCGAGGTCAACATCCAGTGAGAACAGCGAGGTGGCCTTGTCCGAGAGCAGACCCGTCTGCCAGCAAAAGGAGGGGTGGTGAGGACTGGCCCCTCCCCAACACTGGCCACCACCAGCCCTGCCCCTGGTTTGGTCACACCCCTGCTCTGGCCACGCCCCATTCCTGATGTAATCCCGCCCCCAGGTCCTTCCCATGGAGAGGGGGCCCCCCCAGCTTTGCCCGGTCCTTACGCTCTCCCCGAAGCCCTGGCCTGGGTGAGGGTCCCAGGCGCCCCCGGAGGGGTACCTCGGCGCACACATCTTCCCCAGCAGCATCCTCAGCACATGCCCCACGTCAGGGGGCCGGGGCTCCGCAGCTCCCCCTTTTTGGGCTAGGGCTTTGGTGCCTGCGCTGTGGGACGCCTGATCCAAAAGGTTGCGGATGAGCGAGTTGGGGGGCGCCGCGCCGTAGAGTTGGGCCAGGCGCATCGGGGTCAGAAAGCGGCCCAAGCTGAGGCCGTGGGAGATGAGCAAGCGCACGAACTCGGGCCGGTCATTCAGCAGGGCGTCCATGAGGGAGGCTTCGAGATGGAAGGACTGGCGGGGGTGCGATGAATGGGGGAAGAGATTAGCTCAAAGGTTAAGGACAAGAGAAGGGAGTACAACGGTATGAGGGACAGATGGATGGATGGATGGATGGATGGCTTGATGGATGGATGGATGGATGGACAGACGGATGGATGGACAAAGGGATGGATGGATAAAATGGATGGATGGATGGATGGACAAATGGATGGATGGATAAATAGATGAATGAACGGATGAATGGATAGATGGATGTACAGGGTGGAGAGATGGATAGATGGACAGAGGGATGGATGGGGAGAGAGGAAACATGTTGGGGCAGATGGACAATCAGAGATGGATGGGCAATTAAGGGAAGGCTGGACAGGCCATAATGGAAGGCAGGGTGGAAAGGTGTCTAAAAAGGCAGAGAGGGAGGAGAGCACAGTCCCCTTGTCAGGATGCCCAACCCCAGGCCCTGACCCCTCACCCGCCATTGGATGTCCCCCCGAAAGAGTTCACTCTGGGCAATGTCCACGCGGTTCCAAGCCACAGCCAAACGCAGCTCGTCCAGGTAGGCTGAGGCCTCCGAGCTCCCGCAGGCTGGAAGGATTAGAGGGAGAGGGGGCAAGAAGTCAGGGGAGGAGGGACATCTTATGAATGTCTATTTTGCTTCTATTTTGCATGCCTGACTTTTAAACTCTGCATAAAGGGGGTGCTACTGGGCAGAGTGTGGGGGTCTTTAAGCAGTCAGGTTATGATAAGCATAAGGTCATTTGGCTCAGGGCCAGAGCACAGACCACTGGTTTACAGCCCCCAAGAAGAAAGAAAAGGAATCACTTATTCATTTAATATTTATTGAGGTATGTTATGGACCAAGCAGTGGAGAGAGAAATCGGATACAGTTCCTACCCTGAGGAAGCTGGTTCTATTGGGGGAAATATGTCCCCCCAACACATAACTACCCTTAGAGTGCTTGGTGCCCTCAGAGGTGGGCATATAATATGATTAGGACCCAGAGGAGGATATGGTCACAGAGGTATAGAGTGGCCCAAGACAGCTCCCAGAGAATGTGTGTTGAGGTAGCACTTCGAAAGACCACCAGGATTGGGAGGTGTGCATCTAAGATGGGAAAAGGGCGTTCAAAGCAGCAGGCACAGCAGAAGCAAAGGCCTGGGTGCAAAAACAAAACAAAACAACAACAAAAAAAAACCACACAGCAGATGATGACAAATGTGAGTCACTCTGATTTCTGAAACTTGGGGTTTGTTGTGAGGGGAAAGAGGTGACAACAGCAGAAAATGAGATTGGAAAAAATCTGAACATGAGAGGGACTCGGAGAGACCCTGGAGGTCACTAAAACAGCAAGAGAGAACAAGAAACCCTTAAAAATTTAGCCATAGCAGAGGGTGGTTTGTATGGTGACTATTAGTAAGGCTCATTTCTTCATCTCTGATTTTTTTTTTTTCGAGACGGAGTCTTGCTCTGTCACCCAGGCTGGAGTGCAGTGGCCGGATCTCAGCTCACTGCAACCTCCGCCTCCCGGGTTCATGCCATTCTCCCGCCTCAGCCTCCTGAGTAGCTGGGACCACAGGCGTCCGCCACCTCGCCCGGCTAATTTTTTGTACTTTTAGTAGAGACAAGGTTTCACTGTGTTAGCCAGGATGGTCTCGATCTCCTGACCTCGTGATCCGCCCGTCTCGGCCTCCCAAAGTGCTGGGATTACAGGCTTGGGCCATCGCGCCCGGCCAAAACCCTTAAAAATTTGATCCAGCTATTTAGTGGATCCAAACATGTACAGTCAACAGGGGCATGAAAAGTCCTGAAGGGCATTTGTTGTGACATGGAGTTAGGTTTCCTTCTGCCTCCACTTGCTCTGTATCTATCTCCAAAACAAATTCATCTCATTCTGGTTGCTCCAAAAACTGGTACCACAGAAAGAGATAATCTCATGCAGCAGACATGAGCAATGGGCTCTGGGGCAGGAAGACGTGGGTTCCAGTCCTCGGTCCACCAGTACCAGCTGAGTGACTTCAGGCAAGCCATTGAACCTTGGGAGCCTCGGTTTCCTCATCTATGAAATGGGAGATAGTGGCACCCCCTTCAGAGCACTGTAATCAATTACAGTAACTGTGAGAGGAAATTCCACGCTGTGGTGACTCTGTAGCTTGACCAGTGTAGCCTCTAAGGCTGTAGTTGAGGAAACAGAGGCCCAGAAAGGCAGTCACATGTCTAGGACCACATGGCTTTCTGTGCTCTTTCAAAACCCAGATGTCCATTCAGAGCGGGCTTTTCTATGATTTTCTTTTCTTTTCTTTTTTTTTTTTTTGAGACGGAGTCTCGCTCTGTTGCCCGGGCTGGAGTGCAGTGGCTGGATCTCAGCTCACTGCAAGCTCCGCCTTCCGGGTTTACGCCATTCTCCTGCCTCAGCCTCCCGAGTAGCTGGGACTACAGGCGCCCGCCACCTCGAACGGCTAGTTTTTTGTATTTTTTAGTAGAGACGGGGTTTCACCGTATTAGCCAGGATGGTCTCGATCTCCTGACCTCGTGATCCGCCCGTCTCGGCCTCCCAAAGTGCTGGGATTACAGGCTTGAGCCACTGCGCTTGGCCTTCTATGATTTTCTATAATTCTAGGAAGCTCTCCTACTTCCCCCACAGTTTCAAAAGAAGCAAACAAAATCGTTTATTTATTTATTTATTTTTTAAGAGGAGTCTTACACTGTCGCAGGGGCTGGTGTGCAGTGGCACAATCTCGGCTCACTGCAACCTCTGCCTCCCGGGTTCAAGCGATTACAGGCACTGGCCGCCACGCCCAGCCCGGCTAATTTTTTTTGTATTTTTGGTAGAGATGGGGTTTCACTATGTTGGCCAGGCTTGTCTGGAACTCCTGACCTCGTGATCTGCCCACCTCAGCCTCCCAAAGTGCTGGGATTATAGATGTGAGCCACTGCACCCAGCCCAAAATCATTTATAATATTTTGATTTATAGGCCGGGCATGGTGGCGCATGCCTGCAATCCTAGCACTTTGGGAGGCCAAGGTGGGCGGACTGCCTGAGCTCAGGAGTTCGAGACCAGCCTGGGTAGCACAGTGAAACCCTGTCTCTGCTAAAATACAAAAAATTAGCCGGGCATGGTGGCGTGCGTCTGTAGTCCCAGCTACTCGGGAGACTGAGGCAGGAGAATTGCTTGAACCCGGGAGGCGGAGGTTGCAGTGAGCCGAGATCGTATCACTGCACTCCAGCCCGGGTGACAGAGCAAGACTCCATCTTAAATAATAATAATAATAATAATAGGCTGGGCGCAGTGGCTCACGCCTGTAATCCCAGCACTTTGGGAGGCCGAGGTGGGCAAATCACCTGAGGTCAGGAGTTCGAGACCAGCCTGACCAACATGGAGAAACCCCACCTCTACTAAAAATACAAAATTAGCTGGGTGTGGTGGTGCACGCCTGTAATCCCAGCTACTTGGGACACTGAGGCAGGAGAATCACTTGAACCCAGGAGGTGGAGGTTGCGGTAAGCCGAGATCATATCATTGCACTCCAGCCTGGGCAACAAGAGCGAAACTCTGTCTCAGAAATAATAATAATAATACCTTGCTTTATATTCTGCCTTAATCTGGCACCATTTGTCACCTGGACACCCGACCCTGTCCCCACCTTGTCCCTTCATACTCACCATGTTCCATACTCAACTCAGTATCTAACCCTCAAACCCATCTTCCCTGCGTCCTCATCTCAGGCCCCTCTATCCACCCAGTCAATAAGGCAGACCCCCAGATACTGTCCTTGTCCCTTCCTGCCCCTCCCATCTCACAGGCCATCAGCCCCCAAGTTCCAAGTCCCATGTCCAGCCTCCTGACTCTCTGCTGAGCCTCCCCTACTGTCCCCCTGGCCCCAGCGGCAGCTCAAGCTTTGGCCCCCCCAACCACTGTCACTGCAGTCTCTTCTCTCCTCTCCACTCTGCACCCACCTACTCCCAGAGGGTCTGTTTTTGTTTTGTTTTTTTTGTGACAGGGTCTTCCTCTGTCACCCAGGCTGGAGTGTAGTGGCACCGTCACAGCTCACTTCAGCTTTGAGACATCCTGGGCTCAAGCGATCCTCCTGCCTCAGCCTCCCAAGTAGCTGGAACTACAGGAACATAGTGCCACGCCCAGCTAATTTTTTATAGAAATGGGGGCCTCATTATGCTGCCCAGGCTCGTCTCAAACTCCTGGGCTCAAGTGAACCTCCTTCCTTGGCCTTCCAAAGTGCTGTAATTACAGGCATGAGCCTTCACACTTGGCCAGAGAGTCTTTTTTATCCACACAACCGACCCTGGTCCTCTGCTGCCTCTCAAGGACAGCCTTTAGACCCTCTGCCTGGCATTTGAGGTCCTGGGTGGTTTGGCCCTACCCGCCTTACTGGCCTTGTCTCCAACACTCCCTTCATGCCAATGATACATACCAGCCCTGCGAGCCTCTGACGTCTCTCCAAACATGCCCCTTCTTATGGGCTTGAGAATTATACAGACTCACATGAAAAGCCTGACCCCTGCTACTAGCCAGATGACCTTGGGCAAGCGATTTTTCCTCTCTCTGAGCCTCAGTCTCTTCATCTGCAAAATGGAGTGATAATCCTTGCAGGCAGGGAAGGGAGATGAAGGGCAAAGGAGTATACCAACTGCCCAGCACTAGGCCTACCTATGCTAGACTCTTAAGAAGCATTCATGGGCCCGGGGCGGTGGCTCAGGCCTGTAATCTCAGCACTTTGGGAGGCCGAGGTGGGCAGATCACGAGGTCAGGAGGTCAAGACCATCCTGGCCAACACGGTAAAACCCCGTCTCTACTAAAAATACAAACATTAGCCAGTCGTGGTGGCAGGCACCTGTAGTCCCAGCTTCTCCGGAGGCTGAGGCAGGAGAATCGCTTGAACCCGGGAGGTGGAGCTTGCAGTGAGCCGAGATTGCGCCACTGTACTCCAGCCTGGGCAACAGAGCAAGACTCCGTCTTAAAAAAAAAAAAAAAAAAAAAAAAAAGACCTTGCCCTTTCTTTCTTGCTGAAATTTCATCCATTCAACTCTGCTATCCCCAGGCCTATCAGCCATCTACAGTTCCCCCAGTGGACTGCGATCACTTACACGCTCCTGCTGGGCTTACACCACCACCCCCGCAAACCACATCTTACAGAGCTGCCTTATTTTCTCTCAGGAGGCTGCTGAGGCTGCTGAGTTAACTTCTGCAGAGTGAATCAGATTTGCCCCCTGAGAGTCACCTTATACTGAAGGACGTGCCCCCAGAGGAAATGGAACCATATTAAGACGAGATCCCTCTTACTGGGCCCCCACCAGGGACCGGGCACGACTCATACCTTGCCTTGGAGGCTTATAACACTCCTGCAAGATATTATCACCACTTTCCACAGAGAGAAACCGGGGCTCAGAGAGGGGAAGCTGCTTTCTCAAGACCACACAGCAAGAAAGAGGCCAAGCTGGTTTGTTTCTTTTTGCTTGTTGGTTTGTTTCTTTTTGAGACAGAGTCTCGCTCTGTCGCCCAGGCTGAAATGCAGTGGTAACCCCAGTCCTTTGGGAGACTGAGGCGGGAGGATCAGTTGAGGCCAGGAGTTCACGACCAGCGTAGGCAACAGAGCAAGACCTCGTCTGTACCAAAAAAAAAAAAAAAATTTTTTTTAATTTACCAGTGTAGTGGCAGGCAGGTGTGTTCCCAGCTACTCAGAAGGCTGAGGTAGGAGGATCACTTGAGCCTGGGAGGTTGAGGCTGCAATGAGCCGTGATCACACCACTGTACTCCAGATTGGCCTACAGAGCAAGACCCTGTCTCAATAAATAAATAAATAAGCCCCACCCCAGCCTCTTCCAGGTGGGTATTATGCTTCCCCGCCTTGGTTTTCATCATTCCATCCTCCAAGCTGCCATTTCTAGTGAAATATCTGGACTTCCTCACAGGGAGACAGTGTTTTGGTTCATGTCTAGACAGAGTGCTTCATGCATATTGGAAGCATATAGGGAAGGAAGAATGGGGTGGGTGGATGGATAGATGGAAGAACAGTTGGATGGATGCATGAAAAGCTGGAGGGGTAGAAGGGTAAATGGATGAAAGATCAATGGATGGAGGAATGAGTGGATGAAATTGTCAGTGGATGTGTGGACGGACAGGTGAGAAGATGGATGATGGATGGAGGAATGAGTGGATGGAATTCTCAGGAATTGTTGGTGGATGTGTGGATGGACAGGTGAAAGGATGGATGGATGAAAGAATGACAGATGACTGGAAGGATGGGTAGGTAAAGAGATGGAAAGATCGACCTGTACATATGGATGGATGGCTGGAAAGTTGAAAGAATGGCTAGATGGATCCAATAGAGGAAAGCAGACGCTGGAACATAATGGAAGCATCCGGGAAAACTACCCAAATAGCACCATGCAAAGCCCCAAAGGGGAAAGATATTAAGAGGGGTAAAGGGGGCATGGGCCTTGGATTAGAGAGGGTGGATGAAGTGCCCAGGCCAGGAAAGGTGTCCAAGGTTGAACTGAGAGAGGGGGAGGACCGGAGGGTACAACTTTTACCCTTCACAAGGGCCTTCAAAACTATGGTCTCGAATTCCTCAGACCCATCCTCAGAAGAACAGACTGTCAGGAGCTCCTTCCGGGTCATAATCCTCTCCACCTGTGGAATAGCCAGTTCTGGATCCCTAGCCCAGCTCCATCCCCAGCTCCTGTTGGGCCCTGTCCAAAGGGATAGAGGAGGCCATTCCCCTCCAGGACCTAATAGTCTAGGTGCCCAGAACCCTCTACTCCTGGAAACTGGAAGTCCAGGCCCCCAGCCCCTCCTCCCTCAGACCCAGAAGCCCAAGTCCCCAGTTCCCTCCCATCTCAGGATCCAGAGTTGGGCCCCCAGTGTCATACCTGGGCCTGCAGGACCTCAGGGTCCCCTTTGGGAAAGAAACGCCTGATTCGATCCCGGGCTTCGCCTTGCCTGGCTCCCCCACTCCCTGGGGCCAGAGTGTCTTCCAGGGTCTCCGCCAGGCAGTCCGCAGCTCCCCCAGAGCCGGCCACGAGGAGACAGGGGAGCTGAGCCTGGGTGGCGTTCTCTATTTGCTACAGGATAAAGGGGAGAGTCACGTCAGAGAAGGCAGGATATTCACCCTACCCAGAGTCAGACCCCCAGACCCTCCCTATGACTCAGGACCCAGGAGTCCTAGCCCCCAACTCTCCTTCCTCCTTAGATCCAGGCATCCAGGCCCCTGTACCGTCAACATCTTCTCATCACCATCGATCAGGAGGAGCAGGACAGGGATGTCAATTCCAGTCCCTGAGGCAAGAAGAGAAGGGGGCTTGATTACCTCCCATCAGCCTTTGCTGGAGATAGGAGAAAACCACATATCCCAGGAGTCCCTGGGGCAAATATCAGCCTTGTCCTAATCTTCTGTTCAGAGGCTCATTGGAATTGTCATTTCTTTTTTTACTTAATTACGTATTTATTTTAGAAATGAGCGTCTTGCTGTGTTGGCCAGGGTGGTCTCGAACTCCTGGCCTCAAGCAATCCTCCCAACTTGGCCTCCCAAAGCGCTGGGATTACAGGCATGAGCCACCGCACCAGCCTAACTTTTGAAACAGGGTGTCACTCTATCACCCAGGATGGAGTGCAGGGCCATGATCACACCTTACTGCAGTCTTGATCCTCCTACTTTAGCCTTCTAAGCAGCTGGGACGACAGGCATGCACCACCGTGCCCAGCTAACTTTTTAAATTTTGGTAGAGACGGAGGTCTTGCCATCTTGCCCAGGCTGGTCTCGAACTCCTGGACTCAAGGGATCCTCCCACCTTGGCCTCCCAAAGTGCTGGAATTACAGCTGTGAGCCAGCGTGCCCAGCCACAATTGTCGTCTTTGTTCAGGAGGGAGCTAGATTTTGAAGACAGTAATGCTTAACTTCCCCAGGGAGGAGGGGGCTGAGGACCGGGACTCCTGAGTCCTTGAATGAGGCAGGTATTTCTTGCATGAGTCAATCTTGTAATTGATTAACCATCAGGAGCCAGAGGGAGTGAAAGTTCAAACAGAAAGTAAAGGAAATGAGAATAGAAAGGGCTATCCAAACACAATATAGATATGTACTAAAATCCAATTGCACCATAAAGATAAGATTAAACTAACTCTATTCCCATTAAAATTAGAAACTAGGCCAGGCGAGGTGACTCACACCTGTAATCCCAGCACTTTGGGAGGCCGAGGTGGGTGGATTACCTGAGGTCAGGAGTTCAAAACCAGCCTGACCAACATGGTGAAACCTCATCTCTACTAAAAATACAAACATTAGGCAGGGTGTAGTGGCTCACGCCTGTAATCCCAGCACTTTGGGAGGCTGAGGCGGGCAGATCACGAGGTCAGGAGTTCGAGACCAGCCTGACCAACATGGTGAAACCCCATCTCTACTAAACATACAAAAATTAGCTGGGCATGGTGGCACATGCCTGTAATCCCAGCTACTCAGGAGTTTGAGGCAGGAGAATCGCTTGAACCCAGGAGGCAGAGGTTGCAGTGAGCCAAGATCGTGCCACTGCACTCCAGCCTGGGTGACAGAACGAGTCTCCATCTCAAAAAAACACGAAAATTTGCCGGGCATTGTGCCACATGCCTGTGGTCCCAGATACTCAGGAGGCTGAGGCAGGAGAATCGCTTGAGCCCAGGAGGCAGAGGTTGCAGTGAGCTGTGATTGCACCACTGCACTCCAGCCTGGGCAACAGAGAGAGACCCCTTTTCAAAAAAAAAAAAGAAAGAAAGAAAATTATGAGATACCTGGGAATTCACTCATCCAGAAAGGCACAGGATATTTATGAGGAATCTTACAAATTTTATTTAAGGACAGGTCTAATAAATGGAAAAACTAACAGTAAGTCAACTTGTCACAAATTAACATATAAATTCAGTACAGCCTGGAGAAAGAGGGAGGTTAAGAGGAAGTTTGGAGGTGTTTACCCTATTTTGAATGGAACAGAATCATTTTAAACTTCATATGGAAAAATAAGTGTCAGAGAAGAGCCAAGAAATTGTTCAGAAAGGACAGTGAGAAGGAGCTTTCGTTAACATATATTAAAGCATCTTTATTTATGTATTTATTTTTATGATTGAGACAGGGTGTCACTCTGTCACCCAGGCTGGAGTGCAGTGATACCATCTCGGCTCACTGCAGCCTCCACTTCCTAGGCTCAAGCGATCCTCCCACCTCAGCCTCCCCAGTAGCTGGGACTACAGGCATGTGCCACCATGCCTGGCAATTTATTTTTATTTTTGTAGAAATGGAGTTTCATTATGTTGCCAGGCTGGTCTTGAATTCCTGAGTTCAAGTGATCCACCCGCCTCGGCCTCCTAAAGTGCTGCATTACAGGCGTGAGCCACCACACCTGGCCTTAAAACATCTTTAAACTGCTGTAATCAAAGCATAGTTTGGCCCCAGGAATATATAAGTAGAGAAAAAAAAAGTTTTCAAAACGGATTTCAACAGATAAAGGATCTGAATACGCAACCACAAGAATTTCTTTTCAGCTAGGAAAGGATGGTTTATTAAATGGCCATAAAGAAAACATAGCTTCTCCTTTGGAGGAACAGAAATATAGACTCCTGACCTCAAAATATGTAAAAAATCATTTCCAGATGGATTAAAGGTTTAAATATAAAACTAAGAGATATTAAAAGACGACTTAGGAGAATATTTGTCTTGGAGTGGGATGAGCCTTTCTAAGACAGGCAGCCAAGGGGTTATAAAAGAGACAAAAGCTATATCTAACCCCATAAAAACGATAGGATTTTTTTATAGCAATAGACACCACATAAAAGTTGCTTTTTACATTTTGTTGCTGGGCGCAATGGCTTATGCCTGTAATCCCAGCATTTTGGGAGGCCAAGGTGGGTGGATCGCTTGAGCTCAGGAGTTCGAGACCAGCCTGGGCAACATGGCAAAATCCCGCTTCTACCAAAAACACAAAAAATTAGCTGGGCGTGGTGTGGTGATGTGCACCCGTGGTTCTAGCTACTCAGGAAGCTGAGGTGGAAGGATTCCTTGAGCCCAGGAGGCGGAGATTGCAGTGAGCCAAGATCATACCACTGCACCACTGCACTCCAGCCTGGGTGAGACCCTACCTCAAAAAAAAAAAAAAAAAAGACCTTTTATTTAGCATCAAACATTTAGTGTCAAACATTAGTAAACCTTAGATATCCACAAACTGGGAATTTTTTTATATTTTTTTAAACTGTAATTCCATGAAAGATTCGACTGGGGAATTTTTTTTTTTTTTTTGAGACGGAGTCTCGCTCTGT
>NC_045454.1:95666-102890 GCF_002776525.5 Piliocolobus tephrosceles | reverse complement strand
AGGCTAGTTTTTTGTATTTTTTTTTTAGTAGAGACAGGGTTTCACCGTGTTAGCCAGGATGGTCTCGATCTCCTGACCTCGTGATCTGCCCGTCTCGGCCACCCAAAGTGCTGGGATTACAGGCTTGAGCCACCGCGCCTGGCCTTTTTTTGTTTTTTTAGAGGAAGTCTCGCTCTGTCGCCCAGGCTGGAGTGCAGTGGCATGATCTCCGCTCACTGTAACCTCCGCCTCCCAGGTTCAAGTGATTCTCCTGCCTCACCTTCCCAAGTAGCTGGGATAACAGACGCGCAGCACCATGCCTGGTTAATTGTTTGTATTTTTAGTAGAGATGGGGTTTCACCATGTTGGCCAGGCTGGTCTCGAACCCCTGACCTCAAGTGATCTGCCTGCCTCAGTCTCCCAAAGTGCTGGGATTACAGGCGTGAGCCACTGCATCTGGCCTTAGATTGGGGAAATTTTTAAATAACAGATGGGGACAGGCACGGTGGCTCATGCCTGCAATCTCAGTACTTTAGGAGGCCAAGGCTGGTGGACCACTTTAGCCTAGGAGTTCAAGACTGGCCTGGGTTACATAGAGAGACCTCACCTCTACAAAGAATACAAAAATTAGCGTACTGTGATGGCATGTGCCTGTTGTCCCGGTTACTCAAGAGGCTGAGGTGGGAGGATCACCTGAGCCTGGGGAGGTTGAGATTACAGTGAGCCATGATTGTGCCATTGCACACAGCCTGGGTGACAGTGAGGCCCAGTCTCAAAGAAAAAGGAAAGGGTACATCCTTACTAAGGAAGATCAGGCAGCAATTAGGAGAAGCAGCAAGATAGAGAAGTTTAAACCTAAAAGGATGGTCATGAAAAATGTGTAGGCCGGGTGCGATGGCTCATGCCTGTAATCACAGGACTTTGGGATGCCAAGGTGGGCAGATCACCTCAAGTCAGGAGTTTGAGACCAGCCTGACCAACATGGTGAAATCCCATCTCTACTAAAAATACAAAAATTACCTGGTGTGGTAGCGGGCATCTGTAATCCTGGCTACTCGGGAGGCTGAGGCAGGCGAATTGCTTGAACCCAGGAGGCAGAGGCTGCAGTGAGCCAAGATCGCGCCACTACACTCCAGCCTGGGCAACAGAGCAAGACTCCGTCTCAAGATAAAAAAATGCATCAAGCTGTCCCCTTCATGCACTTTTCTGTATGCATGAGAGATTTCAAAATAAAGTCTGTTTGTTTGTTTGTTTGTTCATTTGAGATGGAGTCTTGCTCTGTTGCCCAGGCTGGATTGTAGTGGCTTGATCTTGGTTCACTGCAACCTCTACCTCCCGGGTTCAAGCAGTTCTCTCGCCTTAGCCTCCCAAGTAGCTGGGCTTACAGGCACATGACACCACAACTGGCTAATTTTTTTAAATTTTTTATTCTTTATTATTATTATTTGGTAGAGACAAGGTCTTTCTCTGTTACCCAGGCTGGTCTTGAATTCCTGGCCTCAAGCAATCCTTCTGCCTCGGCCTCCCAAATTGTTGGGATTACTGATGTGAGCTACCTCACTCCCAGACAGAGGTTTTTTTGTTTTTTTTTGTTTATTTGTTTGTTTGTTTTTAATTAAATTTTTTTTTGAGATGGAGTCTTGCTCTGTCCTCAGGCTGGCGTGCACTGGCTGGATCTCGGCTCACTGCAAACTCCGCCTCCCGGGTTCACGCCATTCTCCTGCCTCAGCCTCCCGAGTAGCTGGGACTACAGGCGCCCGCCACTACGCCCGGCTAGTTTTTTGTATTTTTAGTAGAGATGGGGTTTCACTGTGTTAGCCAGGATGGTCTCGATCTCCTGACCTCGTGATCCACCTGCCTCAGCCTCCCAAAGTGCTGGGATTACAGGCGTGAGCCACCGCGCCTGGCCTCAGAGGTTTTTAATAACATGAATAATGATGGGGAAAGACACTTAACCATAGGTAATTTCCCAAATTTCGGCCAGACCAAACTACTGGGATCTTGAGCACTGGGGTCATGGGTTGTGGGTCATGGGTTCAAGAAGCCACTCACCTCCCACGCCCGTCTTCTGCTGTGAGATGTAGGACTCCAGGCGCAAGCGGAAGCGGCTCTCGCCCCCCAGGCGGCAGTGCGTGCCGTCGTCCACCAGGAAGAAGGCCGAGTAGTTGTAGTCCAGGGGAAACTGGACCCCGTCCTCCGGGTCGCCGTGCCACCGGTACCTCGCAGGGAACGAGCCCTAGGGGAAAAATGGCCAGACCAGGGCGTCTCCTCATTAGGGCCCGGACAGACACAAGCCCCTCCTCCTCCCTCAGACCCAGGAGTCCGGGCCCCTCCTCCTCCCTCAGACCTAGGAGTCGGGGCCCCTCCTCCTCCCTCAGACCCAGGAGTCTGGACACCCAGCCCCTCCTCCCTCAGACCCAGGGGTCCGGACCCCTCCTCCTCCCTCAGACCCAGGAATCCAGATCCCCTGCCCCTCCTTCCTCAGACTTCAGGAACCCAGGCCTCCATTCCCTTTTTTCCAAGTCCCTGGGTTGTACCTTGGGGTTGGTGAGGGTGTCTCTATTCTGGACCACACCCCAGGGGGCCACGCCCATGGCTACCACCTTGGTGCCCCCAGTGCTGGCCGTCTGATGGTCCCGCACAGCCACACCAACATGCCGGCCGATGCCCGTGTGCAGACCCCCAGTGACAATCCAGGCTCCTACGCAGACGCCGAGGAACACGCAGAGGCAGAGGGAGAAAAACCAAGAGTAAGACAGAGACACACACACAGAGACTGGGTGGCGGGAGAGGCCAAGGCCCGGGAGACAGCCCCCACCCACCCTCGGTCACCTGTGCTCTGGGCAGCCCGCACCAGCCCACGACGCAGCAGGTCCTGCAGCCAGGTCTGGAGGACGGGGCCCCCCGACCCCCCCAGCACTGACACCACCAGGTTCGGGGCACGGAAGCCCCACGTGCGTGTGACCAGACTATAAACTGTAGCTGGATCCGTTCGGTCAGAGAGCCGGAGGAACTGTGGACACATGGAAGCAGGGGACACAGGGAGGGGGACAGAGACCCAGAGAGATGGGGACAGAGACCCAGAGAGAAAGAGACAGAGACCCAGAGAGATGTGGACAGAGACCCGGAGAGATGGGACAGAGACCCGGAGAAACGGGGACAGAAACCCAGAGAGACAGGACAGAGACCCAGAAAGACAGGGATAGAGACCCGAGAGAGAGGGACAGAGACCCAGAGACAGAGGGAGACAGAGACCCAGAGAGAGGGGGACAGAGACCCAGAGAGATGGAGACAGAAACCCAGATGAGGGGGACAGAGACCCAGAAAGAGAGAGAGACAGAGACTCAAGAGAGAAAGGGACAGAGACCCAGAGACAGAGGGAGACAGAGATCCAGAGAGAGGGGGACAGAGACACACACACACACACACACAGATAAACCAGAGACAGAGGAGGACAGAGACCCAGAGAGAGAGGGGGATAGAGATCCAAAGAGAGGGACACAGAGACAGAGGGAGACAGCGACACAGAGACACAGAGAGAAGGAGACCACCTCAGAGAGAAGACAGGTGGGGCGGAGGGAACACACAGAGCAAAGACAAGGATGGGCGGAGGGGGCCAGCGTTCAGCACGGGCGTCCCGGCTCCACTGTGGAGCCCTGAGCATGCAGCCCCCTGGTGCCCAGGCCCTGCCCGCACAGGCCTGCCTCACATTGCTGTGCTTGCGGCCGGCCCCCATGAAGTCCAGCTCTCCGTAGGCGTCAGTGGGCTTCTCCGTGGTGTGTGCATCGCTGTCCCACACGGTCACCACGGCTGCCCCGAAGGCATCCTCCATGGCCACTGCAGGGTGGGCGGTCCGGGGGCGCCCACACTGGCACAAGGTCCCTCTGGAGGTGCGAGGGCGGAGCGTGAACCCAGGGCTGCCCCCCGACCCCAGCATCCGGTCGGTGTGTTCATGCTTCTGTAGAGGGGCTGTTGACACTGACCCCGCACCCGCAGAGGCAGTCAGAGTCCACGCTGCCCCTGGCCCTGGCTCTGATCGCCTCAGGGAGAGACTGGAGCCGAGGACAGTCCCCCTTCCCCATGGGAAGGAAGCCAGTGAGTCCAGAAAGCCTGAGCAGGAAGAGGTGGGTCACCGACATCTGCGGAGCCTCAAGTGCAAAGGCAGAGGGCCACTGGGTGTATCCTCGCTGTGCCCCCATCCAAACACAAGATGTTCACCATGAGAAAGAACATCCAGAGGGTAACTTAGGGACAGCCCACGTGCTAGGGGCTGACGCGGCTGTGTGACTTTGGGCGAGCGGCTTCACCTCTCTGAGCCTAAATTTCCTCCTCTAATGAAAAGACAATAATAGCGCAGCCTACTCCACGGAGCTATGAGGAGCCAGGGAAAGAACGCAGTGTTTCCTGAAATGAGGCTCGCATACCAGTCCCAGCCAGAGGCAACGCGACACGAACTTCACACGGAGCTTAAAATAACCTTGAATAACGCAGTGAGAAAGTCATTCCTTTTTCAGTTCTCCTGACGACTGTCAAGGAGAGAGGCTCAGCTGGGTGCTGGAATATTTTTGAATGCCTAACCCTTTGCTACTCTTCTGAACGAGAAAAGCAGGCCTCGGGCTCAAAAAGTGGAGCTGGCAACAGCCACCCAGCAAGTAGGGAAACACCTTTGTTTGCTTTTCATTGTATTTGGCTTCCGCGTGGCTTGTTTATTCCTCTCTGTGCCAAATGGAACAGGTTTTCCATTTATGGTGATCACATATAAAACTTTCCCCCACCTAAAAAAATGCACAATTCTCTCTTGCTATCTGAAGGTGATTGGTACCAGAGTAAGTAACAGGTTTGGAGAATGAGAATTTCATTTGAAAATGTAGGGTCGGGTGCTATGGCTCATGCCTGTAATCCTAGTACTTTGGGAGGCTGAGGCCAGAGGATCGCCTGAACCCAGGAGTTCGAGACCAGCTGTGTAATATAGTGAGACCACCCTATCTCTAAAAAAAAAAAAAAAAAAAAAAAATTAGCCAGCTGTGACAGTACGTGCTTAGGAGGCTGAGGCAGGAGGATCACTTCAGCCTGGGAGATCAAGGCTGCAGTGAGGCAGAGAGCTGTGACCACACCACTGCACTCCAATCTGGGCAACAGAGTGAGACCCTGTCTCAAAAAAAAAAAAAAAAAAAGAAAAGAAAAAAGCAAGCAAGCAAGAAAGAGGCCGGGCACAGTGGCTCATGCCTGTAATCCCAGCACTTTGGGAGGCTGAGGTGGGTGGATCACCTGAGGTCAGGAGTTCAAGACTAGACTGGCCAACATGGTGAAACACCATCTCTACTAAAAAAAAAAATACAAAAATTAGCTGGGCACGGTGGTGGGTGCCTGTAATCCCAGCTACTCAGAAGGCTGAGGCAGGAGAATCGGTTGAACCCAGGAGGCAGAAGCTGCAGTGAGCCATCACAGCATTGCCCTACAGCCTGGGCGACAAGAGCGAAACTCCATCTCAAAAAAAAATAAAATAAAATAAGGAAAGAAAGGAGGGAAGGAGGGAGAGAGTCAGAGAGGAAGGAAAGGAAGGAAGGGAGGGAGGGAGGGAAAGAGGAAAGAAAAGAAAGAAGAAAAGAAGAAAGGAAAGGAAAGGAAGAGAAGAAAGAGAAAAATGTATCTCAATTATTTTGTTCCAGATTCCAGAAGGAGTTCAGATATCAGGGGAGACCCGTATTTACACAAACCTAGTGAGCAGATTTAAGAGCAATTTTACAGAAGGGATAGCGGAGATGCTACAAGGATTTGGCAAAGCCGTAAAAACACTAAAAGAACAGCTAACTGATCTGCACATGGGATGAACCAAACATGCTTAGGCCAGGTCCTGGCACAGTGAGAACTGCAATAAAGTGATAAAGTGTCCTCTTCCTTCCTGAGTCTACCTCCAGGGCCCTGGCATGCCTCAGTTTACCCACTTTGTCTGTTCACCCATTTCAGCTCCATCCTTGAAGTCCCTAGTTCCCCTGCAGCTACTTCCCGGGAAGTTTGCTCTTCTGAGCAAAACTTCAAGGACGCTGGGCACAATCCCAGCACTTTGGGAGGTCAAGGCAGAAGGATTGCTTGAGCCCAGGAGTTTGAGAACAGCCTGGGCAATAGAGCGAGACCCCTACAAAAAAAATTTAAAAATTAGCCAGGCGTGATGGTGCATGGCTGTGGTTCCAGCTACTTAGGGGGCTGTAGCAGGAGGAACAGTTGAGCTCAGGAGTTCAAGGCTGCAATAAGCCATGATCATACCACTGCAGCCCAGCCTGGGCGACAGAGCAAGACCATGCCACTAAAAACAAGAAATAAGGCTGGACGCGGTGGCTCGCGCTAATCCTAGCACTTTGGGAGGCCAAGGAGGGCAAATCACAAGATCAGGAGTTCGAGACCAGCCTGGCCAACATAGTGAAACCCCGTCTCTACTAAAAATACAAAAATAAGCTGGGCATGGTGGTGCGCACCTATAGACCCAGCTACTCAGGAGGCTGAGGCAGGAGAATCACTTGAACCCAGGAGGCAGAGGTTGTGGTGAGCAGAGATTGTGCCACTGCACTCCAGCCTGGGCAACAGAGCGAGACTCTGCCTCAAAAAAAAAAATAATAATAAAATAAAAGGTCTTCAAGGAATAGTCCAGCGCCTGTGCTGTCCAATATGATGGCTGCATGGGGTTCTTTACAGCCATGGAGCTCTTTCTGTTCTAATAAGTTAAAATTAAATCAAATAAAAAATTCAGGCCAGGTGCAGTGGTTCATGCCTGTAATCCCAGCACTTTGGAAGGCCAAGGAGGGTGGATCACCTGAGGTCAGGAGTTTGAGACCAGCCTGGCCAACACGGTGAAACCCTGTCTCTACTAAAATACAAAAAATCAACTTGGCATGGTGGTGGGAGCCTGTGGTCCCAGCTACTCAGGAGGCTGAGGCAGGAGAATGGTATGAACCCGGGAGGCGGAGGTTGCAGTGAGCCAAGATCGCGCCACTGCACTCCAGCCTGGGCGACAGAGCGAGACTCCATCTCAAACAAACAAACCAAAAAATCAGTTCTTCAGGAACAATGGCCATATTCCAAGTGCCCAGTAGCCCCCTGTGGCCAGGACCCAGGAGTACTGCTGTACTGGATGTGGATATAGAACGTTTCCAAAATCGTGGAAAATTCTGATGTTCAGTGCTAGGAGCTATTCCTTCTGTACACCTTGCCTCCTGCCCTCTTTCCTCGGTGGAGCCACAGAAACTGAAA
>NC_045454.1:88188-95566 GCF_002776525.5 Piliocolobus tephrosceles | reverse complement strand
GATTCTCGTGCCTCAGCCTCCTGAGCAGCTGGGATTACAGGCATGTGCCACAGTGCCTGGGTAGTTTTTGTATTTTTAGTGGAGATGGGGTTTTACCATGTTGGCCAGGCTGGTCTCCAACTCCTGACCTCAAGTGATCAGCCCACCTTGGCCTCCCAAAGTAGTGCGATTATAGCCGTGAGCCACCGTGCCTGGCCTGAAATTGTTCTTGATTAAAATCATCAATTACCTGCCTGGCTCCATATACAACGGCCCTTATTCAGGTTTCATCTGACTGTATCAAAAGTGGCCCTGGCCACAGCTGAAAGGTTCTCATTCTGGAAAACCTTTTCCTTGGCAGGATATGCCTGCCCCTCTGGCCTACCTCCCAGCCCCGGCTGCTTCGTGCCTGCCTTGTTTGTGGCTTTTTCTTCCTTTTCACTTCCCTTTAGTGTAGATGTTCCCAGTGCAAGCCTTCCCTACATGGTTCTCAAACTCGATGCATGCAGAGGCCAGGCAAGTAACTCAACAGAAAGAAGTAGCCAGGGCCAGGCACGGTGGCTCATGCCTGTAATCCCAGCACGTTGGGAGGCCCAGGTGGGTGGATCACTTGAAGTCAGGAGTTCGAGATCAGCCTGGTCAACATGGTGAAACTTATCTCTATTAAAACTACAAAAATTAGCCAGGCATGGTGGTGGGCGCCTGTAATCTCAGTTACTCGGGAGGCTGAGGCAGGAAAATCACTTGAACCCAGGAGGTGGAGGTTGCAGTGAGCCGAGATCGCACCACTGCACTCCAGCCTGTGCGACAGAGGGTGACTCGGGCTCAAAAAAAAAAAAAAAGAGGTAGCAGGGTATGGTGGGTCTCGCCTGTAATTCCAGCACTTTGGCGGGCGGGATGAGGTGGGAGGATCACTTGAGTCCAGAAGTTTGATACCAGCCTGGTCTCTACAAAAACAATTTTTAAATTAGCCAGGCATGCTGGTGCAAGCCTGTGGTCCCAGCTACTCAGGAGGCTCATGTGGGAGGATTGCTTGAGCCCAGCAGGTCAAGGCTGCAGTGAACCATGATCGTGCCAATCCAGCATGGACAACAGAGTGAGACCCTGTCTCAAAAAAAAAAAAAAAAAAGAGAAAGAGACAGACAGAAGACAGATGTTTTTAAATGCTATTCTAAACTCATACACACACACACACACACACACACACAATTGGCTATAGAATTGCCAGTTTGCAACTCCCCTGACTTTACACGTTGTTTTCCCTGTGACGTCTTACCTACTTCCAGTTTCAATTACCATCTACGTCTCGGACCTCTCAGATCCTGGACGTTAGTCCAGACTTTTCCCAAGTCTCAGTCACCACATGCCCCTGGCTCCCCCAGGCCGCTCATATGCAGAGTCCCACATCGCACTTAGCGGCATTTCCCAAACCTGCTCGCCCTCCTGAGCTCCAGCTCGGGGACAGCCCCACTGTGTCCCAGTCAGCAGACCATATGTCCGGTAGCCATCCACCGATGGGAGCACCCCCTCTCTCCCCCTGTTCATCAGTCCTCAAGCTCTGCCTTCCTGCTCCCCGAGTCTCTGCCCCATCCCCTCCTCTCTGTGTGCCAAAAGCCCTGACCTGGCTCAGGCCACTACGCCTCCCACTCAGACCCTCTATCCAGACTCCTCCAGAGCTCCTGTTCATCCTCTCCCAGTCCCAGAAGGCTTTTCCACACCCAGAGCCAACCCCACCACTATGGTGATGCCCCAGCTCCCCAGGACAAGGTCCCAGCCCCTGAGGGTGGCCTCTGACACCCTGCAAGCTGTGGCCGTGCCCTCCTCTGCAGCCTCTTCTCTCTTGAGAGTGCTCCCTGCACCCTAAACTTTGATTCATATTCAAGCCGCACCTTATGGTCCTTAGCAAGGACATTGCACACGCTGTTCAAATCACTTTTCTTTCTTTTTTTTTTTTTTTTGAGATGGAGTCTTGCTCTGTCACCCAGGCTGGAGTGCAGTGACATGATCTCGGCTCACTATAGCCTCCGTCTCCCAGGTTTAAGCAATTCTCCTGACTCCTGAGTAGCTGAGATTACAGGTGTGCGCCAACACACCCAGCTAATTTTTGTATTTTCAGTAGAGACGGGATTGCACCATGTTAGCCAAGCTGGTCTCAAACTCCTGACCTCAGGTGATCCACCCGCCTCAGCCTCCCAAATTGTTGGGATGACAGGTGTGAGCCACCACGCCCGGCCCCAAATCGCTTTCCATGGGCCTCTCTCCAGCCCACTTTCAAATGTCACCTCACTAGCCACTCTTCCTCCTCCAGAAACCGTTAGTGACACCCTGTGTACCCTCCCAGTCTTAAGCAGACACCTCCCCCCAGCTTCCACAGAGCCCAGTGGCTCGTCCTTGGGAGCTGCAACCCCTTGCCTTACTAAAATTATCCTCTGCATTTCTTCCTCCTCAGGCCAGACCAGAGTTTCCTAAATTGTCTTGACCACGCTGCCCCATCAGTAAAAAGGTTTTGAGCACTCACATCCAACAAGCGCATATCTGTTTATTTATCCACAATTGACAAGCAATATTGCACTAATATATAGTCATAACAAAATACACACTGAAGGAGGAATGTGGATACTTCCCCTACCCCAAAAACTGTCCTGAAAAACAACTAGAGGGCTGGGCGCGGAGGCTTACACCTGTAATCCCAGTACTTTGGGAAGCCAAGGCAGGTGGATTGCCTGAGGTCAAGAGTTCAAGACCAACCTGGGCAACAGGGTGAAACCCCATCTCTACTACGATACAAAAAATTAGCTGGGTGTGGTGGTGGGCACCTGTAATCCCAGCTAGTCGGGAGGCTGAGGCACGAGAACTGCTTGAACCCAGAAGGTGGATGTTGCAGTGAGCCCAGATCATGCCACTGCACTCCAGCCTGGGTGACAGAGCCAGACTTTGTCTCAAAAAAAAAAAACTAGAATGCCTGGGCCAGGTGTGGTGGCTCACGCCTGTAATCGCAGTGCCTTGGGAGGCCAAGGTGGGCAGATTATGAGGTCAGGATAGCGAGACCATCCTGGCTAACATGGTGAAACCTCGTCTCTACTAAAAATAAAAATAAAAAAATAAAAAATAAAAAAAAATATTGGCCGGACGCGGTGGCTCACGCCTGTAATTCCAGCACTTTGGGAGGCCGAGGTGGGCAGATCACGAGGTCAGGAGATCAAGACCATTCTGGCTAACATGGGGAAACCCCATCTCTACTAAAATAAAAAAAAAATTAGCTGGGTGTGGTGGGGAGCGCCTGTACTCCCAGCCACTCGGGGGGCTGAAGCAGGAGCATGGCGTGAACCCGGGAGGCGGAGCTTGCAGTGAACCGAGATGCGCCACTGCACTCCAGCCTGGGCGACAGAGCGAAACTCCGTCTCAAAAAAGAAAGAAAGAAAGAAAGAAACTAGAAAGCCTGGATCCGCTTGAGAGGCCATCACTGAAAGGCAGGAGCTCCTCACCGACACACACACCCTATCTAGCTCAAGTGGTGTCCCCGGCCACCAAGCACAGCGCCTCCCAGCGGTAATTGCCACCTCCCAGTGGGAGCTGCAGATACTTGCCAGCGTTCTTGCTGAGCACTGTGCCAGGAATATCACAAGCATTAACTTGTTTAATCCTCATAATAACCGTGGGAGATCAAGCTTCTTTTCATGCTCACATGAGAAACGGGACCCAGAGGGTGAAATGATTTGCCCAAAGCCACACAGCACGTGTCCCAGGGAAATTTGAACCCTGGCAGGGCCACTGAATTAGGCTAAAGGGACCTCCTCCCTTGGGAGCGCTGAGTGAGGGTTTCTTGCATGGATGGATGAATGAATGAACGAATAAATTAATGAATGAAACAGAAACACCCAAAAGGGAAAGACAGAGACACAGAAAGTGACACGAAGAGACAAAGGCACACAGAAGAGACATTGGGGAGGAAAGAAGCAGAACCGAGCCCTGGAACGTCTACACTGACCCTGAGCGGGAGAATAGCGACCGGGGAGTGGGGGGTGTCTACATAGACCCAAACGCTCCTAGAGGGAGAGAGCCGGCAGGGAACGCCCTTGGGAAGGTCCCCGAGTCCTGGAATGGGGAAGGGGCGTGGCCGGGGCGTGGCCATCCGCGGGCGGGGTCAGCGGGCTGCAGACCCTCTGGGGTCAGTCCAGGGGCGAACTCCTCACCCTGGATCTGTGGAGTCAACTATGAACGTCGTACAGGTCTTCTTCTTGAAGATCTTGGGGATCCAGCTCTGGGGACAGGAACAAGTGTAGGGGTGGAAGTGGGGTGGGGGGCACCCAGTTCTGTCCTATGGGACACAGAGCCACCCACCCTGTGCGCTCCCCACGGACACAGGAGTCCGGGCCCCCAGCGCCCTCCCGCTCCAGACTCAGGAATCTCGACCCCCATGCCAGGGACACTGGAACACGGACCCTCCCATCCCCCCCCTTCGTCTGACCCAGGAATCTGGGTGTCCAGCGCTGGGAGCCTGGAGGCGAGGTCCCCAGCTCCGCGCTCCCGCAGACCCGGGTCCGGCGCTCACCTGCTCCTTCTCTGACACCACCATGCTGCCGCGGCCGCCGCAACCTCCAGCAGCCCAGGGCCCCGGCGCTCTCTCGGCCTGCTCTGATTCCAGACCCGCCCAGGGCAAACCGGATCCTCCACTTTCCAGCCCAGCCTGGGGCGGGGCGAGGTCTGCGGGGCGGGGAGTCTTGGAGACGCCAAAGCGGGAGGCGGGGAGAGGGCGGGTCCCAGGCCGCGATAAGGGGACACAGGGACAGCGACCTGGGGGGTGCAGAGGCCCGAGCCAGGGGTTGTGGGGGCCCAGAGACTGGTAGGGGAGACTGAGGGCAAGAGCGAGATGGGGACAGAAGGAGTTGGGGGCCAGTGGCGGAGAGGGAACAGAGACTCTGAGGATGCCAGACAGGGAGGGGACAATTTAACCCAAAAAGAGGGAGACAAAGACTTAGGGGACAGAGAATCAGAAGGTGGGGCAGCAGGGACCCAGGGATACACAGAGAGGGAGAGAGACCCAGGGAGAGGGGAAGGGAGAGCCAGACAGAGAGGGGGACAGAGACCCAGAGAGTGGGGGACAGAGACCCAGGGAGAGGGGAGAGAGACCCACAGAGAGAGATGGAGACAGAGACCCAGGAGAGGGGACAGAGACCCAGGGAGAGGGGGAGACAGACCCAGAGAGAGTGGGGGACAGAGACCCAGAGAGAGGGGGGAACAGAGATCCAGAGAAAGGGGCGGAGACCCAGGGAGAAGGGGACAGAGACCCAGAGAGAGATGGGGACATATACCCAGAGAGGGGGACAGAGACTCAGAGAGAGACAGAGACCCAGGGAGAGAGGGATAGAGACCCAGGGAGAGAGGGAGGGAAACCCAGAGAGAGAGGGGGACAGAGACCCAGAGAGGTGGATGCCAGAGATGGGGAGGAGACACCTTGACTGAGGCAAGGGGCAGAGGGGGATGCAAAAACCAAAGAATTGAGCAAAGGGCAGGAACTCAGAAAGGAGGGGCCAGAGATGTAGGGGAGAGGGCACAGGGGAGAGAGGGACACAGACCTGGGTGGAGGACAGACACTCAGATGAGAGCGGGACGGAAGCCCAGAGTGAGAGGGAGACGCAATGCCATGGAGGAGGGACAGGGACCCTGACAGAGCAGAGGACAGAATGGAAGAGAGAGGAGGACCTGTGAACAGGAAGGGAGACGCTCGTGGGGGCAGTCATGATCCGTGAGGAGCAGGAGATACTGAAACACAGAGACGGGCAAGGCCACTTGTCTCCTGCCAGCCCTCTGTGACGGGGACAGCTGTGGCCTCCGTAACCTGAGTCCCCCTACCCCTCCCAGCTGTATTTATAGCCCTGGCCTAGCCCAGTCCCTGCCCCCAGATCTGAGTTCCAGGGACAGGAGGTCATGGGCACGTGTGTTAGGGGCCATGTTCCTTTCCCCTCCTCCAGGGCCTCAGTATTGGCATCACTCCCTCACCAGCGCGTGTCATGCCGGCTGGAAACACCCCACAATCGAACCCCCAGTCCTTCCATGCGAGGGGTCTCTCCCCTCTGATAAGTCTCTTCTGCCTCCCCCAGGTGCCCCAGGCTCCCCCAAAAACCTGCTAAAAGTCTAGCCTTTGTCTTTGCAGCTGCCAAACATGAGCTTGTTGGTAGGTCAGAGTCAAGTACCTTGGCCCCCATCTCCTGGCCGGGGAGAGACCCCTCACTGGTCCCCTCCCCAGCTGGGAGGAGGAGGAGCAGGAGGCGGGAGGAGGAGGAGCAGGCGGGGACTGACCCAGAATAACTCAGGGCTGAGAGTAAATTTAGCCGGAGAGAGGGGAGGGGAAAGACCCTATTGGCTGGGGAATAGGGAGGGAGGGCCCCAGAGGGGGGTCAGGGGGCTCCGGAGACAGCCTCAGAGGGGTGTCCAGAACCGGGCAGCAAGGACCAGAAGAAGGTGGACAGAGACCGAAAGGACAAAGCAAAGGAGAGACACACAGAAAAAAAGAGACCGACCCCAAAGGGACAAAGACCCCAACATTCGTCCACCTCGCCGCAGAGGCAGCTGGAGTCAGTGCTGCCTGTCCATCCCCATGGGCCACCGTAGGCCATGGCTGCACACTTCTGTCCTCTGGGCTGGGGTGGCCAGCCTGCTCCTCCCCCCGGCCATGACCCAGCAGCTGAGAGGGGCCGGGCTGGGCTTCAGCAACTGGAACAACAACGCCGGAGTCACCGGGCTCTCCCAGGAGGCATCGGCAGAGCTTGGCCACCACCTCCACAGCCCGAGAGACCATCCAGATGAGAACGAGGATGTTTCCACAGAGAATGGGCATCATTTCTGGAGCCACCCAGACCGTGACAAGGAGGATGAAGACGTCCCCAAGGAATATGGGCACCTACTCCCAGGCCACAGGTCCCAAGACCACGAGGTTGGAGACGAGGATGTCTCAGGTGAGGAGGTCTTTGCACAGCATGGTGGTCAGGCCCATGGGCACAGAGGCCATGGGAGTGAAGACACGGAAGACTCAGCGGAGCACAGGCACCACCTCCCCAGCCACAGGAGCCACGGCCATCAAGACGAGGATGAGGACGAAGTTGTGTCCAGTGAGCATCGCCATCATATCCTCAGGCATGGACACCGAGGCCATGATGGGGAAGATGATGAAGGAGAAGAGGACGAGGAGGAGGAGGAAGAAGAGGAGGTCTCCACTGAGTATAGGCACCAGGTCCACAGGCACCGAGGCCACGGGAGTGAAGAGGATGTCTCAGATGGACACCACCATCATGGCCCCAGCCACAGGCACGAAGGCCACGAAGAAGATGACAATGATGATGATGATGATGTCACCACTGAGTATGGACACCAGGCCCACAGGCACCGAGGCCACGGGAGT
>NC_045454.1:73208-88088 GCF_002776525.5 Piliocolobus tephrosceles | reverse complement strand
AAGAAGAAGAAGAAGAAGAAGAAGAAGAAGAAGAAGAAGAAGAAGAAAAGGAAGAAGAAGAAGAAAAGGAAGAAGAAGAAGGAGAAGGAGAAGGGAGGAAAGAGGGAAAGAAGGAAAGAGAGAAAGGGAGAAAGGAAAAGCCTAGGTGTTCCACAGTGGAGGCACATAGGCACATAGTTGTAACTAACTTGCCCTTGTTACCTTGTTACCTGGAGTGCTTGTTGTGTGCCAAGCATTGTTTTAATTCATTCATCTTTGCATGAGATACATACACAGTCATCATTCATCCACTGACTTTACAGGTGGACCAATTACCTGTAAGTGACCATAGGGGTTGACTAAATTTCCCAACATCACTCAGTTAGTAAGAGGCAGATGCAGGATCAGTATCGGGCAGCAGGCTCTGGAGTTCACACTCTTCACCTTGACATGGCACTGCCCAGTGGATGCGGGGGCCTGAGCTTCTCAGTGCATGTTGGTTACAGTAGAGGAGAAGGGGCTCTGAGGGTAGACCCTGTGTGTGTGTGCGTGCACGCGTGGGTGATCAGATAGCCGAGGGGTTTATGTCCAAGTTCACATCTCTTTTCTCTCCATCTCCCCTGACCCCACCCCAGGGTGCAGGAGAGAAAGGAGCAAAAGGAGAGCCCGCAGTGATTGAAAAGGTGAGGGGTCTGGATTGCGAGGGGGTTGAGGGGCTTCATGATGACAGGGGTCATCGACACTCATTTCTCCCTTCAGGGGCAGCAGTTTGAGGGACCTCCAGGAGCCCCAGGACCCCGAGTAAGTCATGGCTGTGTTTCCTTCTTCCAGTCTTTCCCTTCCAGCTGAGGAGTGTTTAAGCCCCTGGAGTGAGGAGTTGGGGTGTAATGATGCCTGGCCAAGTGGAGGGTAGTGGACATTCGAGGCTTAAAGGATGAGTCAAAATAGGCAGGATGAGCAACATAGAGACTGGGCAACATAGCAAGACCCCATCTCTTTAAAAATAGCCACATATTGGCCGGGCGCAGTGCCTCATGCCTGTAATCCTAGCACTTTGGGAGGCTGAGGTGGGCAGACCATGAGGTCAGGAGATCGAGACCATCCTGGTTAACACAGTGAAACCCTGTCTTCACTAAAAATACAAAAAAATAGCTGGGCGAGGTGGCGGGTGCCTGTAGTCCCAGCTATTTGGGAGGCTGAGGCAGGAGAATGGTGTGAACCCGGGAGGCGGAGCTTGCAGTGAGCCGAGATCACGCCACTGCACTCCAGCCTGGGTGACAGAGCGAGACTCTGTCTCAAAAAAAAAATAATAATAATAATAACCTCATATTTAAAAACACATGTGGTACCCACTTGTAGTCCCAACTACTTGAGAGGCCGAGGTAGGAGGATTGCTTGAGCCCAGGAGTTGGAGGCTGCAGTGAGCTATGATCATGCATGGGTGACAGAGTGAGACCATCTCAAAAAAAGAATATGGGTCAGAGAGTAGCACTGGGGGTGAGTGTGGGTCAGCACTGCATTGGGGGAGTTGGAGTGACTCTGTAGTGGGGTAGGGAGGTCAGCCTGAGGTTAGAGTCAGTGAGTGGTAGGTTGAAAGTCAGCCTAGCTCAAACTTTGCACTTCCTGTGCCTCCTCTTTCTCTGTCCCCAACAGGGGGTGGTTGGCCCCTCAGGCCCTCCTGGCCCCCCAGGATTCCCTGGCGACCCTGGTCCACAGGTAAGGGACTCCCACTGGGGTGTATACTTCCCAGAGGAGTGAGGTTTGGGGCTGGGAGCATGATGGTCTGAACACAGAATCGAGGGCGTGGCACTCGGGAACACCATCTCAGGGCTGGCGCTGACCTCTTCTGTTCTCTGTCTCCCATCTGTGAACTATTTCTCTGGTTCCCCTTGTGTTTCTGGGGCCTACTCTTGGCTTTTCTTCTTTTGCCTGTCTCTGTTTCTGCGTGTCTTTCATCTCTCTCTTTCTCCTGTTGTGACTGTCTCTCTTCTGTCTCTCTCTGTTGGTCTCTGTCTCTCTCCCTCCCCCCGTCTGTCTATCTTTGCCTCTCTCTCTATTTCTCCATCTCTGTCTCTTTACCTGGCTTTTCTGTCTGTCTGTCTCTCTTTGTTTCTGTCTCTGTATGTCGCTCCATCTGCCTCCATCCTTCTCCGTCTCTCTCTCCCCTTCTCTTTGTCTCTGTCTCCATCTGTCTTTTCCTTTCCCCGTCTCTCTATTTCTCTCTCTCTCTTTCCTTGCCATGATCCCTCTTTGATTCTGTCTCTGTGTCTCTCTATCTCTGCCTCTCTCTGTCTTTCTGACTCATCCTTCTGTGCCTCCCCTGTCCTCCCTCTCTGTCTCTCTCTACCTGTCTCCACCTTTCTTCCCCCATCCCTCTCTCAGGGCCCTGCTGGCCTCCCAGGAATCCCCGGCGTTGATGGGATCCGAGGCCCACCGGGCACTGTGATCATGATGCCGGTAAGGAGATGGAGTGGCCCAGGCTTGGGGAGTGGAGTCCTGGTCTAGGAGGGGGCTCTCCTGGGGGCTTCCCTCACCGCTAAATTCCTCCCAGTTCCAGTTTGCAGGCGGCTCCTTTAAAGGACCCCCAGTCTCATTCCAGCAGGCCCAGGCTCAGGCAGTTCTGCAGCAGACTCAGGTGAGTGGGAGGTGTGGACATAGTGGGAGGAACCCCAGAGAGTGATACAGCCTGGGCGTAAGGAGGGGCTGGGCAGGAGAGGGGGGATATTTTTCTCCTGTAGATGCCTCTGTGGGGAATGTTGGGGGTCTTGTGGGAGGCCCCAGGCTCTGATTCCTCTGTCTTTCCAGCTCTCTATGAAAGGCCCCCCTGGTCCAGTGGGGCTCACTGGGCGCCCAGGCCCTGTGGTGAGTAAGGGGACTACTGCATGGAGGGGGCGGTGCATGCCGTTAGTGGAGAAGAATCATCTTCTAACCACACTTCTCCATCTCTCCTCCCCCAAGGGTCTCCCCGGGTATCCAGGTCTGAAAGGAGAGGCGGGAGCAGAAGGGCCACAGGTGAGACTGGTGGAGATAGGGCAGGATTGGATGGGATGAGCCTTCCCCCAGGACCACAGGACACACAGTGCTGGATGGGGAAAATGCCAAAGGGGCTGGGGATACCCTTGCAATTCATGACTTTCCTAGAGAATGGCGGCTCACATCTGGAATCCCAGCACTTTGGGAGGCCGAGGTGGGAGGATTGCTTGAGGCCAGGAGTTCAAGACCAGTCTGGGCAACATAGGGAGACCCCGTCTGTACAATAAATAAACATGTCCTTCCAAGCTGGGTACAGTGTCACACCCTTGTAGCCTCAGCTGCTTGGGAGACTGAGGAGGGAGTATTGCTTGAGCCCAGGTGTCCAGCCTGGGCAATATAGCAAGACCCCATCTCTAATTTTTTTTAGTACAATAAAATAAGTCCCTCTTTCTTCTTCTTTTCCTTTCCTTCCTCCTTTCCTCTTTCTTCTAGGGTCCCAGAGGCCTGCAGGGACCTCATGGACCCCCTGGCCGAGTGGGCAAGATGGTGAGTGACAGCGAGGTCCCCAGACCACCCCTTATCCATCCCTCGACACCCAACATGAGACTTGGCTTTGTGACCTTGGAGTCTGCTGGTGTCCTTAGTGGGACAAGAGTGCTGAAGGCGGAGAATGGCAGCTCCGCTGAGCGTGTGGTAAAGGAATCTGGCCAGGCTATAGAGTCAGGAAGGACTTGCCTGCAGGAGTGACGCTTGCCCTGAGGTCTGAAATAGAACTGGATGAACGGATGGGGAAGTGGAAGAAACAGCATGGCAAAAAAGAGGCCTGTCACATGGAAGGAAATGACAAATAAGTCAATTTCAGATAGAGTCATGCACCATATAATGGTGCTTATAAGATGATTGGCTGCGCGCAGTGGCTCATGCCTGTAATACCAGCACTTTGAGAGGCCGAGGCAGGTGGATCATTTGAGGTTAGGAGTTTGAGATCAGCCTGGTCAACATGGGGAAACCCTGTCCCTACTAAAAATACAAAAATTAGCTGGGCATGGCAGCGTGCGCCTGCAATCCCAGCTACTTGGAAGGCTGAGGCATGAGAATGGCTTGAATCTGGGAAGCAGAGGTTGTAGTGAGCCACTGCACTCTAGCTTGGGTAACAGAATGAGACTGTGTCTCAAATAATAATAATAATAAGTTATACATATGTTTTATATATATAATATAAATATATTATATATAATATAAATATATAAAACATATATATAAAATAAGTTATATATGTGTTATATATATATTTAAATATATAAAACATATATAACTCCAGCCTGGGCAACAGAGAATGACTGTCTCAAAAAAAAAAAAAAAATCAACCATGGCATAGTGGCTCATATCTGTAATCCCAGCACTTTAGGAAGCTGAGGTGAAAGGACGGCATGAGCCCAGGAGTTTGAGACCAGCCTGGGCAACACGGCGAAACCCGGTGTCTACACAAAATACAAATAAAAAATTAGCCAGGCGTGGTGGTGTGCACCTGTAGTCCCAGCTATTTGAGAGGCTGAGGTGGGAGGATTGCTTGAGCCAGGAGTTCAAAGCTGTGTTGAGTCATTATCATGCCACTGCACTTCAGCCTGGGCAAGAGAGCAAGACCTCAGCTCTAGAATATATAAATACATTTTAAAAAATAATATCTTGGCCTGGGTGTGGTGGCTCATGCCTATAATTCCAGCAGTTTAGGAGGCTGAGGCGTGTGGATTGCTTGAGTTCAGGAGTTCGAGACCAGCCTGAGCAACAGGATGAAACCCCCATCATCTCTACCAAAAATACAAAAAATTAGCCAGACATGGTGGCATGCACCTGTGGTCCCAGCTACTCATGAGGCTGAGGTTGCAGTGAGCTGAGAACGTGCCACTGTACTCCAACCTGAGTGACAGAGTGAGACCCCGTCTAAAAAAAAAATCTTGATGATGTTGATGATGATGATAAAGTTGGGTTCCTAATTTGGGGGAGGGTTCATCATTGACTCTTGGGCTCACTTTCTCCATAGGGCCGCCCTGGAGCAGATGGGGCTCGGGGCCTCCCAGGGGACACCGGACCTAAGGTAGGTGATGGGGCTGAGGTAAGACTTGGTGGGGGCTGTCAGGCTTATGGGGTCAAGGCTCACTGGTGTCTCTGGACAGGGTGATCGTGGCTTCGATGGCCTCCCAGGGCTGCCTGGTGAGAAGGGCCAAAGGGTGAGTGTGTGAGGTCTCTCCCCCAGATCTAAGCCCTCCTCCCAGTATTCAACTCCCCATTCTCCTCCCTCAGTATCAGAGTCATGATCCCCGTGTCACTCCTCACACCCCATCTGCCTTCCCAGGGGGCTGGTCTCTCCACCCACACCCTTCCACTCTGAACTCCCCTCTGTTCCCTCTCCAGGGTGATTTTGGCCATGTGGGGCAACCCGGTCCCCCAGGAGAGGACGGTGAGAGGGTAAGTTTGGAAGAGAGTTAGGGCCTGGTTTGGAGAGTAAGTTTGGAAGCCTGAATGAGAATGAGAGAGGAAGATCTGGAGGTCTCAGTGGCCAGCCTGAGAGCTGGGGATACATTGTGGGGTGAGGAGGTGAGACTTGCAGGTCTAGGATTGGAGTCAGGTGCTTGAATGGAATCCCATGGACTTAGTCTGCAGATTTCCAGGGATCTTGGTTTAATTCCAAGACCCCCTGGAAGGGGCTGCCCAGATGAGAGGAGGTGGCTCTCCCAGGGTTGTATCTTCCTGTTCCCAAGTAATGATACTTTCCCACAGGGATCAGAGGGACCTTCAGGGCCCACTGGCCAGGCTGGGGAGCCGGTGAGTATCAGGGATCCCTGGGCCCCTTGCTTGGTGCAGGGGAGGGAGTCAGGACTCCCAGGGCCCCAGGACTTACAGGCTCCCGGGAACTCACAAGGCCAGACAGAGGTAATGTGGAGATAATTCACCTGCTCCCTTGCAGGGTCCACGAGGACTGATTGGCCCCAGAGGCTCCCCTGGCCCCACGGGTCGCCCGGTGAGTGTCACTGGCTCTCTGCATCCCTGTCTGTCTTTTTGTTTGTTTGTTTGTTTTGAGATTAGGGTCTCACTCTGTTGCCCAGCCTGGAGAGCAGTGGTGAGATCTCAGCTCACTGCAACCTCCGCCTCCTGGGTTCAAGCGATTCTCATGCTTCAGCCTCCTGAGTAGCTGGGACTACAGGCACCCAAAATCACACCTGGCTAATTTTTGTATTTTTAGTAGAGACGGGGTTTCACCATGTTGGTCAGGCTGGTCTCGAACTCCTGGCCTCAAGTGATCCTCCCAAAGTGCTGGGATTACAGGTCTGAGCCACTGTTCCCAGCCCCTATATGTCTTTTTTTTCTCACTTTTCTGCCCTTTGCATGTCCATATCTGTTGTGGCTTCTATGCCCGCTCAACTTTCTTTTTCTTTCTTTCTTTTTTTTTTTTTTTGACAGAGTTTTGTTCTTGTTGCCCAGGCTGGAGTGTAATGACGTGATCTCTGCTCACTGCAACCTCCGCCTCACAAATTCAAGCTATTCTTCTGCCTCAGCCTCCTGAGTAGCTGGGATCACATGCCTGGCTAATTTTTGTGTTTTTAGTAGAGACGGGGTTTCACCATGTTGGCCAGGCTGGTCTTAAACTCCCAACCTCAGGTGATCCGCCCGCCTCAGCCTCCCAAAGTGCTGGGATTACAAACATGAGCCGCAGTGCCGGGCCCCGCCCACCTTTCCACCTGCATCTCTCGGTGTCTCAGACTCAGGCTCCCCGCTTGTTGCTCTGTCTTGGGCTCACATCCTCTTTCCCCCTAGGGTGTGACTGGAATTGACGGTGCTCCTGGTGCCAAAGGCAATGTGGTATGTGCCCTGTGCCCTCTGACCCCGATTGTCCACATCCCTATTCCCTTCCATGACTGACCCCCCCAAGTCAATTTCACTAACACCTCAGCACCATGACCCCTCTCAGCTTCACTGAAACCCCACTTTCTCCTCAGGGTCCTCCAGGAGAACCGGGCCCTCCAGGACAGCAGGGAAACCATGGGTCCCAGGTTTGGACTATCTTTCCCAATAATGGGGCATGGGAGTGGTCAGTTGAGACCTTAGACCACGCCCAGGCTTCCCAACCCCCACACTCACCGCTTCTTTCTTATGCCTTCCCTCATCTTCTTTTTCTGTCCCCAGGGACTCCCCGGTCCCCAGGGACTCATCGGCACTCCTGGGGAGAAGGTGAGTGACAGCTCCACCTACCGTAACCTCCTCAAGTCTCCTTCCTTCAACTCTGTTGCCAGGAAAATCTTCCCACCAGGACCCCTCTGTTAGCTCTGGATAGTGATAAACTGCAGCATTCCCTAAGCCAGCGCAGAGTTACAAAGTGTCCTTGTTGGGGAAGGATTGGTTGCAAGAAACAGAAACCCACCAAGGCTAGTGCACATAAGGGATATTGTCAGGATACAGAGAGCCCACAGAAGCCTGTCACAGAAGATATTACCAAGATGTACAGGCCCTGTGGGCTCATCTTTGTTCCCTGGCACATCTGCTTCCGCCTTCCCTGGCAGACACATTTCTTTCTGCACATATCTTTTTTTGGGGGGCGGGGACAGGGTCTCACTCTGTCACCCAGGCTGGAGTGCAGTGGTTCAATAACACCTCACTTCAGCCTTGACTTCCCTGGGCGCAGGTGATTCTCCCACCTCAGTCACCCGAGTAGCTGGGACTATCGGCGCATGCCACCATGCCTGGCTAATTTTTCTTCTCTCTCTTTTTCTTCTTTTTTGTAGAGATGGGGTCTCCCGGTGTTGTCCAGGCTGGTCTTGAACTCTTGGGCTCAAGCAGTTCATCTGCCTTGGCCCCCCAAAATGCTGGGATTACAGGGCGAAAGCCATGATGCCCAACTGGGCGTTTTTAAAGAGAGTGGTGTGCCTATGAATCCTCTATTTCAACATGTCTTTTGCACTGTTTTAATTCAATTTTATTTATTATCTTTGTGGGTACAGAGTAGGTATAAACGTATGGAGTACATGAGATGTTTTGATACAGGGATGCGCATAAAGAATCATGTCATGGAGAATGGGGTATCTGTCCCCTCAAGTGTTTATTCTTTGTGTTACAAACAATAGTTATACTACTTTCGTTTTTTTTCTTTTTCTTTCTTTTCTTTCTTTTTTTTTTGAGACGGAATGCAGTGGCGCAATCTCGGTTCACTGTAAGCTCCGCCCCCTGGGTTTCATGCCATTCTCCTGCCTCAGACTCCCGAGTAGCTGGCACTACAGGCGCCCGCCACTACACCCGGCTAATTTTTTGCGTATTTAGTAGAGACGGGGTTTCACTGTGTTAGCCAGGATGGTCTCGATCTCCTGACCTCGTGATCCACCTGCCTCAGCCTCCCAAAGTGCTGGGATTACAGACGTGAGCCACCATGCCTGGCAGTATTTTTTTTTTTTTGATGGAATTTCACTCTTGTTGTCCAGGCTGGAGTGCAATGGCATGATCTCAGCTCACTGCAACCTCCGCCTCCCATGTTCAAGTGATTCACCTACCTTAACCTCCCAAGTAGCTGGGATTACAGGTGCCCACCACTACGCCCAGCTAATTTTTGTAATTTTGTATTTTTTGTATTCACCATATTGGTCAGGCTGGTCTCGAACTCCTGACCTCAGGTGATCCACCCTCCTTGGCCTCCTAAAGTGCTGGAATTATAGACGTGAGCCACTGCACCTGGCCTCTTTTAGTTATTTTTAAATGTACAATTAAATTATTACCCGAAGCCAGGGACAGTGGCTCACGCCTGTAATCTCAACACTTTGGGAGGCCGAGGCAGGCGGATCACCAAGGTGGCCTGGCCAGCACAGTGAAACCCCGTCTCTAATAAAATTACAAAAATTAGCCAGGTGCTGAAGTCCCAGTTACTCCAGAAGCTGAGGCAGAAGAATCACTTGAGCCTGGGAAGAGGTTGCAGTGAGCCGAGATCGTGCTACTGCACTCCAACCTGGGTGACATGTAATTGACTACAGTCACCCTCTTGGGCTATCAATCTTGTACTGTTTTTATATTCTTCCTTGCAACCTTCCCAGAAGCAGTGGATTTCTGAGGATCAGAGAGGGAAATAGGCTTGCCTGGGGTCACACAGCAAGTTTGGGCAGAGCTGGGATAGATTTCCTGGCCAGTGAGGTCTGCTTATTTCTTAACATTGAGGCGGCTGCATGTCTGCGTAGATCTGATCCTAGTGGTGCTCCAGGGCTCTGAGCACCTCTGTCTCTCCCCTGCTGTTCATCTTCTTTCAGGGTCCTCCTGGAAACCCAGGAATTCCAGGCCTCCCAGGAGCGGATGGCCCTCCGGTAAGAACCACGAGCTGGAAAAAGTAGGAAGGAGAAGGGGGAAGCTTGGGAATTGGAATGGCAAGTTTTGGTCTCTGACAACTTAGAATGTTTCTTCCCCAGGGTCACCCAGGACATGAGGGCCCCACGGGAGAGAAAGGGGCCCAGGTGAGTGACCAAGAGGTTAGGCTGGGTTGGGGATGAGGGTCGGGAGGCAGGGCGTGGAGTCAGGGGCCACAGAGGAGAGAGATGAGGACTCTTAGAATGTGGAAGGACTGTCTGGAATGGCACTGACCTTATCTTCCTCCCAGGGTCCACCAGGGTCGGCAGGCCCTGCGGGCTATCCTGGACCTCGGGGAGTGAAGGTAGGTGATACCGGTGGCTTGCAGGTAGGAGTGATTTACCAGCTTTGGGTTCAGGGATGCGACGCAGCTCCATCGGAAACTTCTGAATGTGTGGAGAGGGGAATCAGTTGGTCAGGCCAGATGTCGTGGGACTGTGGTTTGGAGCTGCACAGCCAAGGACAGCCTTACAGTGTGGTTGTCACCTTGTCACCTTGTTGTTGAAAACAGCTAAACCCATTAGAGGCCGAACACATTTATTTCTTTTTTCTTTTTTTCTTTTTCTTTTTTCTTTTTTTCGAGACAGAGTCTCGCTTTGTCACCCAGGCTGGAGTGCAGTGGAGTGATCTCGGTTCCCTGCAACCTCTGCCTCCTCCCTGATTCAAGCGATTCTCCTGCGTCAGCTTCCCGAGTAGCTGGGACTACAGGCATGCACCACCAGGCCCGGGTAATTTTTGTATTTTTAGTAGAGACAGGGTTTCACCATGTTGGCCAGGTTGGTCTCAAACTCCTGACCTCAGGTGATCCACCCTCCTTGGCTTCTCAAAGTGGCTGGGTTTACAGGCGTGAGCCACTGCGCCTGGCCCAAGGGTTGTGTTAACCCAAACTCAGAATCACATAATCTATATGCACAGTAATTCTGGGTTAAGCCAAGAGCTGCACCTTGGCTAAATAGAGGTGCAGGGGCATTAGACAAGCTTAGACACACTATAATCAAGGAATTGGCTATACTGTAGCAGGCACAGAGTCTGGCAAGGATCACCCTCAGAGTTACATTGTAGCCAAGCATAGTTACATTTTTTATCTTTTTTTGTTTTTGGTTTTGTTTTTGAGACCTGGTTCTGCTCTTGTTGCCCAGGCTGGAGTGCAGGGACACCATCTGGGCTCATCGCAACCTCTGCCTCCCGGGTTCAAATGATTCTCCTGTCTCAGCCTCTCGAGTAGCAGTATTACAGGCATGTGCCGCCATGCCTGGCTAATTTTTGTATTTTTAATAGAGAAAGGGTTTCTCCGTTGGTCAGTCTGGTCTTGAACTCCTGACCTCAGGTGATCCGCCCGCCTTGGCCTCTCAAAGTGCTGAGATTACAGGCGTGAGCCACCACACCCAGCCCTAAACGTTTTATTTTTTTAGAGACAGGGTCTTCTGTGTTGTCCAGGCTGGAATATATAGCATAATCATGGCTCACTGCAGCCTTCAACTCCTGTGCTCAAGTAATCCCTTCATTTTAGCTTCCTGAATCGCTAGGACTATGGGCGTATGCCACCAGGCTTGGCAGTTTTTTTCGTTTGATCACTCACTGCAGCCTGGAGCTCCCAAGCTCAATCAATCCTCCCACCTCACCCTCCCAGGTAGCTGGAACTACAGGTGCACGTCACCACATCTGGCTACTTTTTTTTCTTTTTTGTACTTTTTGTATAGATGAGGTTTTCCTATGTTGCCCAGGCTGGTCTGGAACTCCCGGGCTCAAGCAATCCTCCAGCCTCTGCCTCCCAAAATGTTGGGATTACAGGTGTGAGCCACCATGCCCAGCTTCTAGTTACATTAATTGACCCCTAGTTGAGTCTAGTTACATTGTAACCAGTCCCTACACTGTAGTAGTTGAGTCTAGTTACATTGTAGCTAAAGCTAGAGAACAACTTGCAGCCAAGCTCAGTTACATTGTTTCTCTGTGGCTGGAGACTAACCACATGGATTGTATTGGATCCAAGTGCATTATCATTGTAGCCACTGAGCTCAGAGATGTTGCAGCCAAGCGCAGTTTTCAGAGTTTGGTATGAGCAGCATCCAGACTTGTACTAAGCGCTGTCTCCATAGCCAAGCACAGAGTCGCCTTGTAGCTGGCACAATGGGGAACATTCCTTTGCCTTTATAATGAGGTCCGGGCCTGGAATGTTCATCCTCTTTCTTCTGCCAGAAGGAACTGTGGACAAAGCGTCTCCAGGAGATGGGAATCACTTACTTGGAAATTTGGCCTTCCCCGCACACCCCCGCACAGATGACCTTGGGAGGCCTCCAGTGGGGAGGGAGGGTCTCTGGGGAAAGATCGTTTCTTCTGAAGCTGCCCCTCCCAGCTTCTGCCTAGCAAACTCTTGGGACTTTCCTGGCTGCTTTAGAGCAGGGGACTGAGTTTGGGTTCCTTCTTAAGCAGGGAAGAAGCTTGAGAGCTTTTTTATTTTTCAGGGCACTTCAGGCAACCGGGGCCTCCAGGGGGAGAAAGGCGAGAAGGTGAGGAGAGAAGGAATTCATCAGAGGAGAGGGAGCCCCAATCATGGGGTCCTGGTTGTGTCCCTTTCCCGAGGCCCTCACTTCTGGCCTCTGTCTCTCTCACCCAGGGAGAGGACGGCTTCCCGGGCTTCAAGGGCGATGTGGGGCTCAAAGGTGATCGGGTAAGACCAGCTCCAGATGAGGGGTGGTGTGGGTCTGGGGGGCTCGGGGAAGACGGGAAGGGGATGAGCTGGGGCTAGACAGAGCAGGAAGGACAAAAGATGGATATTAAAGACTCTCCTTTTTCTTCCAGGGGAAACCCGGAGCTCCAGGTCCCCGGGGAGAGGATGGTCCTGAGGGGCTGAAGGGGCAGGCGGGGAAGGCTGGCGAGGAGGGGCCCCCAGGCTCAGCTGGGGAGAAGGTAAATGACTCCACCCTCCAGCCTCCCACAGTCAAGAGGTCTCCAACCTTTTCCCTCTGCCCTTTGCCCTTTGCCCTTTTATTAAACCTTTGACCTCAGGAGGTTGCTACCATCCTTGTCATCTTTAATTCCTCAGCTCAGCATCATAGAGCAATTTAATGCACCCAACTTATGTGTTTATCTCCATAACCAACACATGCAATAGGCATTTTCATCCCATTTTACAGACAAGGAAAACTGAGACTTGGAATGGCTGACTGACCTGCCCAAGGATATGCCCCTAGCAGGCAGGAGCGAGGACTTGAACTTTGTTTCCCTGACTCCCATCCCATTAGCCCATCCACCATGCCCCAGCCAGCCCGACCTTTCCTCCTCTGACCTCCAGGTTGCAATTTCTGACCTTTGTCCCATAACCTCTCTGCAGGGCAAGCTTGGGGTACCAGGCCTCCCAGGTTATCCAGGACGCCCTGGACCTAAGGTAGGAAACTGGGGGTGGAGGTGGAGATGGAGATGGGCAGGATTCAGAGACTAACATCCAGGGGTCCAGGCTATGGTCTTGGGGGATGAGCTGCCCACCCCAAGGGCCATTGAGAGAATGTAAAATGTGGGCTTTGGCCAGGCATAGTGGCTCACGCCTATAATCCCAGCACCCTGAGAGGCTGAAGTGAGAGGACTGCTTGAGCCCAGGAGTTCAAGACTAGACTGGGCAACATGGCAAAACATTGTCTCTACAAAAACATACAAAAATTAGCCAGATGTGGCCAGGCACGGTGGTTCGTGGCTGTAATCCCAACACTTTGGGAGGCAGAGGCAGGCGGATCACTCGAGGCCAGGAGTTCGAGACCAGCCTGACCAACATGGAGAAACCCCATCCCTACTAAAAATTCAAAATTAGCCAGGCATGGTGGTGCATACCTGTAATCCCAGCCACTCAGGAGGCTGAAGCAGGAGAATCGCTTGAACCCAGGAGGCAGAGGTTGCAGTGAGCCAAGATCATGCCATTGCACTACAGCCTGGGCAACAAGAATGAAACTCCATCTGAAGAAAAAAAAAAAAAAGCCAGATGTGGCCGGGCGCAGTGGCTCACAGCTGTAATCCCCACAATTTGGGAGGCAGAGGCAGGTGAATCACTTGAGGTCAGGAGTTTGAGACCAGCCTGGCCAATGTGATGAAACCCTGTCACTACTAAAAATACAAAAAAATTAGCTGGGCATAGTAGCATGCACCTGTAATCCCAGCTACCCAAGAGGCTGAGACAGGAGAATTGTTTGCCACTGCACCCCAGCCTGGGTGACAGAGGAGTACTCCGTCTCAAAATTTTTTTAAAAGTGAGCTTTGGCATCAGACAGACTTGGGCTCAAATACCCTCTTACCTGCTACGCGATCTTGGGCAAGTTTCTTGAGCCTGTTTTCTCTGCTGTGAAACAGACGTCCCGGTAATTTCCATCTCATCAATTTGATTATAATAATGTTGATAATAGTGATGATGACAGTGATTATAAAACTGTAGGATCCTTTCATTTGGTGTGATTAAGTTTCATTCACCAACAATATCAGTTAAAGGCGAAAATCATAGAATCATAAAATACACATAGTACATATCTTGAATTAATTATAACTTACAGTCAAATGTACTCATGCAAAAACGTACTTATATAAAAACATAACATTTGTTTGCCAATGTTTTGATGAGTGAGGATACTGATGAGATTCATTTTTCTGCCTAAACTATACCCATATTGTATCACTGATGAGTTCTGTTTCTATAGAGTAGAGGAGGAACCTGAAGACATTTGGGGCTGGGTGCAGTGGTTCATGCCTGTAATCCCAGCACTTTGGGAGCCCAAGGCGGGCGGATCACGAGGTCAGGAGATTGAGACCATCCTGGCTAACACTGTGAAACCCTGTCTCTGCAAAAATACAAAAAACTAGCCGGGCGAGGTGGCGGGCCCCTGTAGTCCCAGCTACTCGGGAGGCTGAGGCAGGAGAGTGGCGTGAACCCGGGAGGCGGAGCTTGCAGTGAGCTGAGATGGTGCCACTTACTCCACCCTGGGCGACAGAGTGAGACTCTGTCTCAAAAGAAAAACAAATAGACATTTGGGAAGATATTTGAGGGCAGAATCCTCCTAGAGTTTCACATTTTTGCTCTGTTGAGCTGATAGTTATCTCACCTACATTGAATTTGACAGTTTTTTTTTTTTTCAGTGATTTCCCTTTACATTGACTCCTTTTCCTTTAACTTAGTTTTTTTTTTTTTTTTTTTTCTTTTTAATGATTGGGAAAAAACTTTTAACTTAGTTTTAATAGACAACTTTATTTTCCTTCCTTTCTTCCTGTCTTTCTTCCTTTCTCCCTTCCTTCCCTCCCTCCCTGCATCCCCCTCCCTTTTCTTTTTTCTTTTCTTTTCTCTTTTCTTTCTCTCTCTTTCTCCCTCCCTCCCTCCCTCCTTCCTTCCTTCCTTCCTTTCTTTCTTTCTCTTTCTTTCTTTCTTTCTCTCTTTCTCTCTCTCTTTCTTTCTTTCTCTCTTTCTCTCTTTCTCTCTTTCTTTCTTTCTTTCTTTCCTTCTTTCTTTCTTTCTTTCTCTCTCTCTCTCTCTCTCTCTTTCTTTCTTTCTTTCTTTCTTTCTTTCTTTCTTTCTTTCTTTCT